>NC_056730.1:145867604-146167604 GCF_019279795.1 Protopterus annectens
GACAGAAGTATGACAAAGAATCTGAAAAGTAAGGTATATAAAACAGTGGTGTGACCAATGTTTCTATATGGCACAGAAACCTGGGCAATAAAGGCAGAGCTTCTGAGGGTGTTTGACGTAGTATAGATAGAGTGGCTGAGACGGGTAGTAGTTTGCAGTCTGTGGGACAGACAAAAAAAATGTGGCTGTCAGATAATAAGTCAGAGTAACTAAGTTGCAGAGAATGTCAAGGAGAACAGACCATGGAGGTTAATTCACATGTACAGGAAAACAGAATAAGATTAGTTGAAGTGGATTTGGCAGAGACAGGAAAAAGGCAGCAGGTAATGAGGATGTCCAGCCAAGAGAGAGGTAAATTGCATGAGAAAAGTCCTGTGACAATCAGGCATGACTGTCATAGCAAGTAAGAATGATGGCTCTAAATCAGTAGAGATGGTAAACTTTGAAGCGACACCCCAACCTCATGTAAAAACAATGGGAAAACTAGGTTGATGATGAAGAGGATGATAAGGATGTACTGGATGTTTCTTAGATAGCTTTTATGCTTACCCTTCATCATAAATGATGTAGGGTCTTCACAATCATAATGAAGCATCGATCTCAGGTCTGGACTACCTTTACTTAATATCTTGTCATGCACAGTGATACCTTTCAGTATCAGAATGTAAATTCAAATACCTGATATGAGCAGATAGCCATTGAGTGTTCATCTCGTTCAGCCACTGATGCTGGTGCTGAACAGCAAGAAAGAAGTGTGTTTTTTTTGCTTCTTTATAAGTAAAAGACTGAAATGAAGTATGAGGGACACCTGGCATCATTTTCGTTAACATTTTTATAAGTATATTTTGGTCTAACCCCTGAATTTCTGCCTACATTTTCCAAGTGGATTAGTAATTAATTATTTTTTTCTGTGAGTCTTAGCAATGCCCTAACATAACCGCTGTATGACTGATTTTAAGAACTGAAATTTTATGCATGATATTAATTCCTCAAAAGCAGTTCAGAAAAATGTAGCTTAACTACACAGATGTTTAAAAAAATAACTAAATATTGTAGAAGATGTAGCATTTCATTGCATGTCCCACATCCTCATGTTTAACTATACTATCAGACTACACAGCCTCAGAGAAAATGAGAAAGGGAAATAGCTGGTATAGTAAATGTAATTTTCCTTAATTTTGTGTTGCTAGAACTACAAAGCCGTAATATTTCAGTTTATAGATCAGCAGTTCTACAATGAGAAGATGAACAAAGTCCCGCCTCATCACCAGCTGTAGACTGGACTTACTCTTCATTGACCGGTTTGGTCTCTAGTAGGAAGGGCCTTAAAGTCGTCAAGAGTTTGGTCTTTGCACACAGGTGGAAGCCAAAGGGCTGTGTGTAGAAATGTTCACAGTCATCATTATCTGAGGTATCTTTAAAATACACAGTTTCAAATATTGTCACCCCTCCCTTGGGGAAGATTTTCAGGTCTTCAGGCACATTATGCCCGCCTCAGTGGCACGTGGATCATTAGATGAACGTGAATTGTCATCTACATCTGCAGACATCCTACCACTTTGCTATCAGGCTGATACTTCCACTTCTATTGATTTAAGGCCAAGGGAAACAGTATCTTTTTAGTACAATGATTATTATGCACTATTTTGAAATGTCTCCAGTGGATTAAACTAAAGATGAAAACAGTTGCTGCTCTATCATTATTCTCCTATCGAACTGACAGTTTTAATTTTCCATTTCAGCTGTAATAATAGCCCTCTGCCTAGCTCTGTTTAAACATATTTGTCACTTTTCAAATATCCAAGTGCAACATCTGAGAGTTTATTACATTGTCTTAAAGATTCTTAATCACATTTTTATCTAGTAATATAGTCCAGACATGACATTCTTTCATAGGCATGCTGTGCAATACAGTCTGCATAGTAAAATATATAAATAAGCATGTATGCAGTGTCATGTTATCTCCTCTGTGAGAGAAAGAAAAAAGAACAGCTACCACTTTACAATTATTTTGCATTGTGATACTCACAGTTTTTTAATATTTCTCTAATCTTCATGGTCCTCTCTTGAACTGTGCATTCAATGCAGATATCACCATTTTATACATCACAGTGTATTACTTCATTGTTTGTTTCACAAATGTTAATTACTTTTCTAATTATACAGTTTTAAACAAGTCATATTTCCAAGTAATATTATACGCTGGAGTTATTATGCATAAATAAGCATTGACCTTGCAATTTTCTACATAGTAACAATACATTTAATTTTAAGTATTCTTTATGATTACAGTTTTGAAGTATATTTGCAGGTTAACAGAAATGCCTTTGCCTTTGTTAGTCATGATGTTTAAAGCATCATTTCCTTTCATATCACCCTTTGCCCTGGAGGAATGTGTTGCATTGTCTTTGCCTTGGTGCTGAATCTCGGTCCATGCCTCCTTCTCTGGCATACATAAACATCATCACTCATTCATATGTTAGCAAAATGTGATTTATATGAAAATGTAAGTCTGCAACAAATTTTTGTTTGTGAGTTAGAATATTACTGGAGCAGGGCTAGGTAATATATCAGCATACCCCATTTTTGAAATTGAAGCCCTCAGGGCAGAAAGACCTATAATATTCATTTTTGCTTCACTTCCTATGACTTTGCAGATGACTTGTTCCAGATGAATATATTACAGTCATCAGCTGAAGCCAGCATACAGAATACTCGAATGCTGCAAGCCACAGCTGTTCTGTTAATGCTGCATACATAACTTGCTGCATACATAACTAGCGAATGTGACAAGAACTGATGTCCCAGGCATAGCAGACCAGAAATACTTCACAGCATGAGTGGTGATATGCAAAAGTAACTTTGATTGTTAGAAAAAGAATTTTAATGATCTTGTGATCTTGACATAGTAGGTTTCACCCAGAAATTAAACAAATCTGAAGAATCAGTGGAACTTTCATGAGCTAGACATGGCTCTGAGAATAGTAAAATCATACAGTGTTGCAGAGATGAAGTATGATGTCTGTTTTCTTGTAAGAATATATTTTTTAAATGTTATGGAAAAGATTTTTTTCCCAAGCTCTTGTGGTAGTAATCAGAGGCGTAGCCAGTACTTTTGGAATTGTACCCCAGCTTGTAGAATGAAGTGAACCACATTCCACAATGTAGCTTTCTTGTGATGTCTGATATCTAGGGCAGTGCACATTTCGGCAAGCCACACTTTTACAGTACTGATAATTCTGCTAAATGTTATGTCCTGTAAAAAAAAACAGAGGTGAGGGATGGTTCCCTGAAAAAGTGATTACTTCTGTAATTGCTCAGCCGGAATCTCAAAAATAAATAAATAAAGCATAAAAGCATAGTATCTGGCCTACTGCAAGTGTATCTGGCTAGGCCCCTAGTTTCCAAAATGTTCTAGAAAGATGAATTGCTGTTATGTAGTACCCCAAGAGAATAGCACGTTCATTAATGTGCAGGAAATGATAGTTTAACATTAAAAGCTGTCCATAACTTTATGTTTTAAAAACCCAGTAAAGTGTAACAGAATGTACATTTTTAATTTTATGTCATTTATACCTCAAGGCAAAGTCTCAGCAACCCACATTCCTTGCTTACTTGCATAAGAACTTCCCAGATAGATCACAGTTCATGTTTCTAGCTGTTCCATATCTTGAGAACTGTTAAATTAATGTGACCAAAAGATATTGCCAATACTGTGGCTTAGTCTTAGCTGATGGATTGGAACTCGAAGGAGCATTCGGTACTGGATGCTCTGATAGATAAGAGGACCTGGATTTTCATTCTGTAGTCTGTAGGTTTCTTCTGAAATTGACCTCACAGGTCCTTAACTCCTTAGTTACCACTACAGCAATGTATTTAAGTGCAATTACCTAAGTCAGGATCACTATAGTACTATCATTAAAGTACTTTTATTCACAATATGCTGTTGTATAAAATGCTATACAGCAGAAGGAAATACAATAAGTATACAAGTATAATCTAAACAGCAAACAAAAACACTACTTAATGTTCTTATAAACCAGTATGGCCAGATCCTCATCCTTGGAACACAAGAGTATCTGCTGTTCTCAAATTATGAACCTCTGTTACTCAGCTAGGAAGATATGAAGCTATACTGAGAAATATTTAAATGTACAGACTTTGTCAATTTTATCTGTCCTAAGCAGGGCAGTGTAGCTTACTGTAATAAACAGGCAGTTTTAGATTGAAAATACAGGTCTAAATTCCAGGACACCCATGAGAAGTGGAAAAAAGTTCCCACTGTCTAGATGTTGACCAGTGGGATTCAGTTCCAAGTCTCTAGCTCTACACACAAATGTCTTAACAACAAGGTTATTATACCTCCAAGAACAGGGCACTAGCCTGTGACATCAACAAATCATGCTGGAGTGATAGATACATTTTCCAGAGACTACCGCTTTTCTGGAACAAGCTTTCCATTCATGTGAAGCAGAACCCCTCTCTGACCCTCTCTCTTCAAATGCAACAAAGATAAATGGATGGGTGACTGTAAATTCACTCCTGTGGTGGTGCCCATATCACTCATGGACAGAGGCAGTTGGTGTTAATTACCATAGACTCATACCTCTGCAAACTTCACTCACCAAACTAAGGACAATTGGGGCAACTCAGGATAAATATGGATAGGCTTGTAAGGGCTCTTGGGCCATTAGCCTAGTAATCTCTTATGAATCTATGAACCACTATGTCATTCAGATTAAATTATTGGACCTGTATAACTGAATTAGTTTAGTTCAATGTATTATACATTTAGTTCAATAACAGCAGTGTGAGTTACTGTTTCATGTTGCCAAGCTTAAGTAATACATTGATAATCCATGCATTTTATGTAATTAGCAAAAGTTACTTTCAGTTTATTGTTTTAAGTAAGAGGCTTTTATCTTCATGCGTGTTTTTCTCATTGCCCTTAAAGTGATTGGATTTCGGGCAGTCTTTTTGAAGAGTGAAACAGGAATCATAAGCAAGATGGTTGTATGATAAGCTGTAGACACTTTTACAGTTCATATATACAGACTTGTTTAGCATACTGCAGCTCTTATCCCAGGTCACCGCATTAAAAAAAACACGGAATCTAAGTGACCCTAATATCCCTTTCTAGTATAAACTTACTGTGGAAAAAACTAATTCACACTAACATCCAAAGTATTCAAAACAAAATATCAGTGCTATATACATGGATATCACTTTATAACCCACTCATAACTTCATAACAGCCATAAGAGAAGCATGACTTAAATCACTCATAAAGGATGAAGATACATTACCTGTTGGCTGTGACATAATTAATAACGACCATAAAAACAGAAGAGATGGAACTGTTGTCACCTTTGAAAGGGATGCTGACTAGGCTTAAAATGGCACACAAGGGCTGCTACCTAGTGTTTACCTATGACCCTATAGATCTATATTTATTGTAAAAAGTTAAACCTTGTCTAAGACATACCCAAACACTGCACATTGGTAAGGCTAAAGCCTAATAACTAATGAAAATCAGTACACATAAATCAATACACTTAGCAACACTCTGCATCTCAGCCAGTGCAAGTTAGTCTCTGAGGATATTCAGTCTTAAATCATTACCACGAGAAATGGAAGAGGAAAATCAAACTGGGAAGAGAATATTATTCTGGACAAACATGGAGGCAACAACAGCTTAACGCCATCCAATGAAATGTAAACATAATTTCATAAACAATATCCAAACCAGTTGCGACACCCATTTTGCACTATTAAATTGGTGAGAATAAATACATCTGTGTAACATGGATTTGCCACCCAGTACATAGAGCATTCAACCAGGAAGCAATACATTTTCTTGCAAATCATTAACTTGCCTCACATAACTACATATGCAGCTAATGCCACATGCAAGACAATACTTTCAGTTTATGGTCAGATATATACATTTCAGGAAAAACACACAACAGTTTGCTTAAAATGCATGTCTATTTAGTATCACCTTACACTGCATGTAAGATGTGATATGCACTATGGTGCAGATTCAGTAAAGCCAACATGGTCTTCTATAACCGTGTGTGTATCACGGTGTGATGTGCATAGAGTAGCGCACAGGTTTACATTCAGTAAGAGGATCTACATACTGTGTAGAGCCATGCAAACACAGCAAACATTGTGGCATGCTAATTACAGCATAAGCAGATGAACTGCATGCTAATTAATAAATCCAAGATAGAGGAGCTATTAAACAAGCCATAAAGCAACTGTATAGATTCAGAGCTGGTTTTCCCTGTGAATTCCTAAACCTATTGGAGCACAGCTACAGAAACTGGGCTACACAGAAAGAATGCTAGGGGCTGCTGTTGCTCTTATTCATGTGTGTGTGCAGCAGGCTTAAGCCTTTGCTGCTGCTCCGGCTGCTAATAGACTATGGCCAAGAAGGAGAAAGGTGTTTAAATCTGATTTAACTTTTCACAGTCTGCATGAGGTGATAATTGTAGAGTGCTTCAGGGTGGATACAGACACACTACAGGAACTCTGCATCCTCTGTCATCCTCAACTGAGAACAAGGGCAAACTGAGGGGAACCAATCCCAGTGGAGACTAAGGAATGTGTAGCACTTAGAATTTTAGCTACAAGAACCTTCCAATGACCAACAGGAGAGACACTGGGGGAGTTACAGGCATCAGCATCCTGGATTCTCCATCAATTCCTGAATGTTATGCTACAACATGCCTGTGAGTACATATATTTTCCCCGTACACCTGAGGAGAGAGCTAGAACTATGCAAGAGTTCTACCCTGTAGCACACTACCCTGAAGTCCTGGGTGCCATAGACTGTGCACGTGTAAAAATCAAAGCACCTCCTGGTGAACAGGGAAGGGTGTACATAAATAGAAATGTTTTCCTCTCCATAAACTACCAGGTCATGTGCAATGCTAAGGAAATCATCCCGAATGTGTGTGCTGGCAACCCAGGCAGTTACCATGACTCACATATCTGACAGAACTGTCAGCTGTATGACATGTTTACTAGGGGGGATATCCCACAGGGTCATTTACTGGGGAATGCAGGTTATGCACTGGAAACGTGGCTGATGATGCCCATCAGAAATGCACCCACACCAATTGAAGAATTTTATAATGAGGCACATGCTCAAACAAGAAATATCATAGAACACGTATTTGGGCTGCTGAAGTTGCAGTTCTAGTGCCTAGATACATCTGGGAGAGCTCTGCAGTATAATCCCCTTACATGTGCTGAAATATTCACCATCTGTGCCATGCTTCACAGCATTATCCTGAGAAAACAGCTTCAGCAGGAAAACCAAGGGGAAGGGCCAGACATCCTACCACCACTAGCAAGGTCATCACAGCCACACACAGGTGAGGAGTCAGAGGGGGAATAAGCAGCAGCTATAGGTGTAGACAAATGTAGGCATGCACAATATGCTCTCGCCCTGGCCAAGAGGCAACAAATAGTACACACACTCACCACCTAAGGGGCTAAAACCTTCAACCTATGGACATACATACAGCAACATTGATGCCAGGCAATACTCATAACCTTTACTTACCCATGTAATGGCTGTGTACTGCCAGTATTAGACAGAGTCAGCCCCAAACTAAAACTCTTGCAACTGCTGGATTTCCAAGGTAAGTGTTGAACCTAGAATAGAAAAATAAATGTCTAAGAATACAAATGAATGGCATATCCTTGCATACTTTTACTTGGTAATGTAAGTAAGTAAAAGGTGGGTGATTTTTACAGTAATTATATCAACATGTGACAGCAGTGACTTATGTGAATACATATGTCCTATCAACTAATAGGCCACACGCATCAAAGACTGACACATTCATACCTCTCAAATATACAGATTTTCACAGAATGTCCACAGTTTAGGATCATACTTTTGCACTGGCAAATCATGAAAGGGTAAAGTTAGAAAATAATGACACACATTTCAGTTTCGGATTTTATATCCCTCAGAAAAAACATAAAAAATAGAAATGCAAAACCTGTTGTTCTATCAACTGTCTAAGTTTATAAGACCACAGTTTTTAACAACTCTCCCCATTGTTCATAGAATCATAGGAGGTTACTAGGCTAATGACCTTAGGGCCTTTACAAGCCATGTTTTACCCTTATTTCCACGATCAGCACCTATCACCCCTGTTGAATAGTGACATAGGTGGAACCCTTTGGGTGAACTTACGGTTACCCATCCAATCATCCAGATTGCATTTGAAGAGGTCCAATCAGGTGCTCTGCTTGACTTGAAATGGGAGTCTGTTCCAAAGGTGTGATAACCTCTTGGAGACAAATGCATCCCTCCAGCAGGTTCTATTAATGTCACATACCAGGTTAAGGCCATTAGAGGGAGTAACCTGTGTATCATTTGACTTGTGGGTATGCAGCATTTCCAATAAAGCAGGGTCAAAGATTGCCTTATATGCAAGGCAGAAATTGCCTCTGAGCAGTCTGTATGAAACAGAATAAAGTGACAGTGATTTCAGATGATCCTCATAGGACTGATGTTGAAGACCTTGAATTTTCTTTGTGAGGAACCTTTGTGGTATCTCCAGTTGCTGCAGGTGTTTGGAAAGGTACATACCAAAAGGGGCATTGTACTAAACTGTTGGCCTGATGAGGGAAGACTACAGAGAGATTATAACTTCTTTTTTTCTGGAGGCAATGTCCTTACTTATGAGATGAGCAATATAGAATGCCCTTCTTACCACTGTGGAGACATGGTGCTCAAAGGTAAGGTTGCTGTCAACCTGTGTGCCCAGGTCTCTCACCACTAAGTGCATACTTAGGGTGTTGTTATTGATGTGGTAGTTAGCAGGAACATCACTGTTATTGAAAGGGATGATAATACATTTTTGCATAGAGTTTAAGGCCATGACTTTGGCACCAGTCATTTGTTTGTGTAAGACCCTCTTGTAGGATGTTGACATCATTTGGAGATTCTATGACCACTCCCAGTTTGCAGTCATCAGCAAACTTTGTCAGCCATAGACCTTTAGTTTTAGTTTGCACTTCAGAAAAATAGATTCCAAACAGTAGAGGTCCCAGGACTGATCTCTGTGGAACACCACTGTTTACAGGTCTGCCGTTGGAGGTGGATTCCATTATTTTGACTATATGGGTTCTATCAGTGAGCCAGTTAGTGACCCATCTAATGATATACAGGTTGATACCTAGCTAGGTGAGTTTGTCAATTATGCCTGAGTGGGCGATAGTGTCAATAGCCTTGGCTAAGTCTAGGCAGGTTGTGTGCATAGCTTTCTCTTTATCAAGGGCTTTGTTGACTGTCTCAAAGAAGTCCACCAGGTTTACAGGCATGATCTCCATAGACAAATCCAACTTGAGTAGAGTCAAGTGTTTGGAGGTTACCAATGTCTTTGTTGATAAGGTCCATGATGATTCTCTCCATGGCCCTGCAGATAAGGCTGATCAGACTAATAGGTCTATAGTTCCTTTGGTCAGTGGAAGCACCACCTTTGTGCAAGGGGATAAAGGTAGCCTTTTTCCATTCAGCTGTGATGAATCCAGTGTTTAGACTATGATTGAAAAGAGTACCCAATGACATTGCTAATTTTTGTTTCAGCCCTTGTAGAATGCAGCCTGGGATGTTATCAGGTCCCATGGATACTGTGTTTTTGACCTTAGAGAGGACGTTTATGACCTGCTGTTTAGAGATAGAGGGTAGAGGACAGGTAGTGGGGATGTCTCGGGATAAGTGTGGCAGGGAAGGGGGAATTTAAATTGCTTGTTTAAGCTGAGGAGGGAGTGATCCCAGTTTGGGGCTCACTCCCTCTTACTCTTAGACAGCAATTTCTTCCTCTTATTGTAAAGCCTTTTAATGGCAGTTGTGCACCAGACAGGTTTGCTCTTCCTCAAGTAGCTTGTTTTGGTCCTATCAGGTACAGCTGCATCAATGTGGTTGTTCAGGTGTTTATGTAATGCATTTGTGTAGAACTTGACATAGCTGCCAGTTCCATCTGAGGGAGGAGGTGCAGTGAACCTATGTATACCATACTGCAGGAAGTTATAATCTGTTTTGGAGATGTTTTTTAGTTAAGTTTGTGTTATGGGGGGGGCAGGTGTGATAGTAACTTCGAATAAGACAATTTGTGGTCAGATTTCACCAAAGAAGACCTCAGAATAGGGGTGCTACAGTGGTCCCCCATATTGGTAAGAACCAGATCCAGGATGTTGGCACCCCTTGTGGGTCCAGGGCATTGGAGTTAATGAAGTCGAGGAACCTTTGGGCAAGTGAGCTTCCACATGAGTAATTTCCCCAGTCAATGGTCGGGTAGTTAAAGTTGCCCAAAACCATGGTGTTCAGATGTATCTTGATAGACTCAAGTAAATCCAAATAGGCAGAGTGGGTGTCCTGATTCATGGAGGGGGTCCTGTAGCTGGCAATGACTTCAATAGGTGTCCTACCAACAGTTAATTGCACCTTAAGTATCTCCAGGGAATCATGCTGTCTAACCAATCTGGAAGTGTATTTATCTTTAATGAATATTGATATACCACCTCTTTTAGTTTTCACGCCTTCAATTTGTGGTCTGAGCACGTGGACAAGGTGTAGCTCGATATGACTGGGGTGCTCTCCACAGCCTTGAATCAGGTCTCCGTGACTTCACAAATGTCTATGCCTTCCAAGGTGAGGACTGCTTCCAGTGAATGCAGTTTCATGTTAAGACTCCTAGCATTTAGCAGCAAAACCTTGAGGTTGTTCTTAGATGGAGTTCTTACATCAGGAATTTTGTCCTTGAGACACAGCCTATAAAAAGGCACTATGGGGGTGGCAAGAGCTTTGGCCATTAGCCAAAATCTCAGGAGTGACAGATGAAGACCATTTCTGGCAAAGCATCGAGGTCTGTCACTCATGTCATCCCAGGCGGACGGATACTGTATCCCCTTGGAATGACACCTGAATCTAAGCCAATTATTGAAATCAATTATTTTCTGTTTGTATTGAGGCATCATCCTAGGTGAAGGTAAAATGCTGCTTAAGGTTAGGGACATAACAGCCTGAGACACACAGTCTGAGAACTCAACCATGTCTCTCTTCATATAGTCCAGAGAGGTACATCTCAAGTCATTCACACCAACAGAGACTATGGCAGAGTCATAACAGTACCTTTTGTTGAGAGACTTGAGAGCATGTGTGACATGGTGGATCCTGGCACCTGACAGACAGCTGACAGTGACTTTCTCTTTATCCAGCCTAGTAAGAGGGACATTTGTGTGTCTCTCTCAATGGAATCACCTATGACTAATATGATTGGTTTTGTGTTTTGCCTTAAGGGCTTGAAAGGTGAGACACTGGGAAGTGAACTATTATGTGTATTGTGTTCTGCAGAGGAAGCATTATGTGTAGCCTGCTTGTGCTTGTGTTTGTGTTTGGGAGGTCTCTGGTGTTTAGGTATGTTTCTGGTGAGGACCTCCACATATGTAGGTATGTGTGATGTGGGTTTGGGTGGAGTAGGAGGTGAGGTGTGCATGCTGATGACCTGCTCATTGTCATATGTACTGACTGGTGTGGGAGAGAGCATGGATTAGAGGTTCTTAATACAGTTGCATCTCTCACATGTTGGGTTTGAGTGATCTAGAAGCAGAGGGTTGTCGGTGAACATGAGGCAGTTACTACAATGTCTCAGGATGCCCATGTCAATCAAGATGGCTGGAGAAACTGTGGGAATTTGTGCATCCATAGTGTTGGGTAAATTTATATGGTCAGAAAGAGAGGTCGCACTTGGGAGTGGCTAGTGGGTGAGAGGTGCGTTGGAACCTCTGAGGCTAGGCTTAGTGTTTTTACTGACAGAAGAGCTGAGCAGCAAAAAACCTCTGGAGGATCACAAGCAAAGTGCTAAGGAAAAATTAACAAGCAACTCTTTCAGTATCTCAGTGAAGATCTGGTTTTAGTGCTCAAGTGATACAAGGCAGTTTAGATTCCATAAGACTGAATCTAGCCTATGCTAAGTGCAGAGGTATTTGAAATTTACAGTGCTTAAAATCACAGTCACAACAGCAAAAAAACAGTATAAAGCAGCAATCCGGTAGAACAATGTTCTCAATGTAATTGGGCTACTAACAAGCAGTAATAAAAGAAGTGATATAAATGCAATTGAACACTTTTAAGAACAGCAGCAAAAGCAAAATAAAGTAATAAAGTAGGAAAAAGTACAGTATAAGTACAGTAAAACACAGTAAAAGCAGCTGAACAGAGTATACATTTTTTTCAAGGTTAAGAGCTAAGGGGGTGGGGCTTCCCAAATAGTCTCATTATACACAGTATAAAGCCAAAGCCACCAAGTTATAAAAACACAACAACAATAAGGCAGGTGGGAGGGAAAATTCTCAAGTGAAACAGAAACCAGTTTAACACACAAACTATGCAACACTAAGCAAAGAATTATTAAATATCATTGAAACAGTTATAGCAAGTGCAAAAAATACACTTGTATGCCAGGTGGTATTAGAAGTATTCCAAGCAGATGACAAGGAACGAGCTCTTGAATATTGAGCACAATCTTGTGACTGTTTTATAGCAGTAGAATGAAAGACTAACCCTCAGGTAAATCAGATAAGGACACAAATAGCTATTTTCCACCTAAATCAAATGGAGCCAGTCAGACTTTGTTAGGCCTTTGACCCACTATTATTTATGGCTTGGTCCATTTTTCTTGATCTAAGAGGTTGGAAGGGATGTACACATTACAAAAAAAAAACTGTAAGAAAGCAGTACAATTTGCAAAAGAGTATCACAAACACAGATATACTAAGCACTAAGTCAGCTATGCACTCTGAGCATCAGACAAAGACTTGTGTATCCTTGAATTCAAAAGATTAAAACAATGAGTAAAAGGTCACACAGAAAAAAACACAATTGGTTAAAAAACACAAAAAGAAAAATCTAGCAACGATAGACTTCCCACTGTGTGATACCTTAAACCTGTTATGTCAGAGGCAACATAAGATATATGAAAATTATCCCTTAAGGATATCAGGTGTTTCAGCTAAATAGCAATTCTGAATGTCCCTGACTTTTTCATTCACTTTTAAGTCTATTTATGGACAATTTCGGGCCAATTAAGCCAAATCCCTCTAGCTATAGACATGCATGCTTCTACCTTCTTATGGCATCATTATCACAATATAAGAGAAATGTTTGACATTTGGAAACACAGGGTTGTCATATCCAACTGATATCCATGAACATTTGGGCGTCTACAAAATATCCCAACTAACAAACTAAAACAACAAGAAAAAAGGTCATACAGAAAAAACAATTGGTTAAAAAAACAAAAAGAAAAATCTAGCAAAGCTAGATTTTCCACTGTGCGATACCTTAAACCTCTTATATCAGAGGCAACATGGGATATATGCAAATTACCCCTTAAGGGTATCAGGTGTTTCAGCTAACTTCTTTCACTTTTACTTTTAAGTCTATTTATGGACAATTTCAGGCCCATAAGGATATGGTCCAGTTATCATCATTTGCACAGGGTATTGTGTGTGTGTGTGTGTGTGTGTGTGTGTGTATTTGTGTGTGTGTGTGTGTGTGAGTGTGTGTGTGTGTGTGTGTGTGTGTGTGTGTGTGTGTGTGTGTGTGTGTGTGTGTGTGTGTGTGTGTGTGTCTTACCCTTCACCTGTCAATATCAGAAGGCTCACTGGAATAGGTTTGCATAGGCCTACTGGCTATGTCCGATGGAATTACAGAGAATGGCTGAATATCAACCTCAGTGTCAGATTCAACCTCTGCACCCCCCCCCCAACTGTGCCTGTGTTTGCCCACCACCATCATCACAGTCTGCTGATACTCTGACATCAAGTATGAAGAGACCTACAACAAACACAGGAAAGAAATTAATACCTACACTACTACAATGTAATATATCCTAACAAACTAACACTGATGCCACTATCACAGACTGTACAGCAATACACACTCACACAAATACACACACACAATCCTGACACCCACTTCACACATATGGATACATTTATATTTCTGTCAAATGCTTATCATTACTGAAATAAGGATGTTTGGCTTGCCATGTGCAGATGACTCCACACTTGCTAGAGAGAATGGTCCTGGAAGAAGATAAAGAAAATGTAAGGACACCATCATCACAATAACAACAATACCGGGGGAAACATTTTTTTGCCTTTATAGGTCCATTAACAATATATTTAACTGAAACTTGGATGACATGTCCACCCCAAGTCCATCTGTAATGATCCAAAATGTGTTATTAACTGTATCAATCTATAAATAGTCCCCGTCCCCCCACAAAAAAAAAAATCACCTTATACAGGGCTTTTTTGTGATAACACATGCTGGTACAGTGTACTGGCACCTCAGCCACAACTGGTCATGGCATTGACTAATTTTGCTCTTCAAACTGTACAAGTAGAAGTTTTCTTTATAACATAGTAGTTTAGATTAGCAGTGACTTCACTCCTTTTTTGGATTTATTTTCCTGTTATACCTTGTAAAAAGTCTGTCTTATGATAACCAAGGCCTGAGACACCGACCTGGGGCTGTAAGCAAGCAAATGTGAGTAACTTAAAAACGTGTCTTGGACAGTGTTTGGCGGGTAGGTTGTGAAGAGTGGATACTTTTTTTTTTTTCGGAAAGCTGATTCTTATTTAGTTTGGAAATATTTCTCAACATTTTCATAAAGGCACAATAAGTAAACTTATTAGTCGGAAATAGGATAGACAGTCCATTAAATAGACTTTGCCCACTTTCATTCCTTTTCTTGGCGTATGTTACAAGGCTAAAACCAGTACATATTTACCCACGCGTATAACACTTTTTTAATTCTCTGTGTATGTATTTATTTATTAGTGTGGCTTTGTTTGATAGCTTCCTGATCAGCAACAATTTTTAGATGTTACTGCTGACTTTAAACACAGGCAAAATAAAAGGACTTGAAGTAGCACACATTTTAAGTAAAATAACAGTAATAATTGCAGTGATTGCCATTGCTTGTTCCCTAAATTCCATCATTTTTCCCTCAAGAAGAGTCAGAGAGTTTTTTAAGGAGCTGGAACAACATTATGAGGTAAAAGTAAGGGTTATCCTTGAAAGTCAAGGACAGTCGGGATGTAGTCTCCACAGGCCTCATTTTCATTGTTGTTTAAACAAAGTGGCATTATAACTCTTTCCAAAGCTTTCATTGTTTGAGTAAGTAAAATTGTAAGATTGTTTTTATGGTCAGTACAACTCTGACTGTGTTGTTTTGGGCTTTTCTGCATCACTTGTATGGCACATGTGAACTGGAAATGAACAGCAACTAGAGGGAGCTGTCCACTTGGTATTAGAGTTGGAACAGAGTTGCTGCTAGCAAGCACTGATTTGTCTTGTTGCCATCACTCAAATGCCATGGATTATGACCAGGGAGATGCGAGTCACTTCCATTACAGGTCTATCTTTACTTCACTTGGGATCCTTTGTACTGTCATACCTAAAGTTCAGTTATCATCTCTCTCTTGATTTTTTTAATAGTCCTATATTTCATACTTGGCGTTTCCAGTACACAGGCAAACTGTACTTTCACTGAAGCTCAGAAAGCTGTTTGTCTTGCATCTCAGCTACTTAAAAGAATATGAATGTTGTATTTGTGGATGGCATTTTTGAAGTTGGCAACAGTCTTGATTTTGGTCAGAATATTTAAACTGAGCAAATTAATGAGTCTATGTTCACAGACTAAAATATAGTACTGACAGGTTTCATCATGTTTTATACATATTGTTGTTGGCACTTTTATCTGCCAGTTGTGTCTGTGTCTATATGGCTGTCCTTAATCTTAAGGTCATAGGCGCTTACAAAGCAGAGGTAATGGAGACCACAATAAAACCTAGACATGCATCCCAGAGAAACTAGTGGGAAGATTTGCCACCCCCACTGTTTGATGGCACTCTGCCTATCCCATGAGTAAATTTATTAGTACCCAACCAGTTGAAGAGGTATGATTTAAAAGATGCCAATGTGTTACATTGCCCGAGATGCAAAGGAAACTTGTTCAATAGGTAGAGGATTCAGTGGGTGAGGGACTTTTGTCATTAAGAGGTCACGTTTATGTTGCTATGAAGTTTGAGATCCTTGGAACAAGTATTTTAGTATCAACAGTATTTTTGAGGTAGAGGAGGTCTAGTCAGGCAGGATCTTTTGGCACAGATCACCACTTAGGAGTTTCTGTGTAATGGTATTGGAGGAAAGTAAAAGGATTTTTCACCTGAGTAACTAAAGGAACTTGGTTCTCCAAATATTTGTAATAGAAAACTTTGGAGTCTTTGGGTTGGGCAAGGTGTTTGGAAGGTATATTTTAAATGTTACATTGTGTTCTATGACTGGACTGTTGAGACAGGTGCAGAGGGAAATTATGACATCCTTGGACATGGAGTATATACTTTTGGTAATAAACTGGGCAAGGTAGATTGCTTTCATACCTATAACTAAGTGACAATTGAAGTAAAGTTCTTTTTTGACAAAAGTACTTTGCTGTCTAATAATTTTATTGATCTTGAGCATGATCCCATTTATGTGGCAATTGATAAATAAACTTATTTTCCCCAAAGGTAAGTAAACTGCATTTTTTTGGCATTAGGCTTAAGATGAAAGTGTGCAAAGTGCTGTTTCTAGCAAGCTACTCTTGGAGGATATATGAGTGGTAGGGGGCGTCAATAGCACCCAGTTCACAGTCCTTCACAAATTTGGTTAGTCATAGATCTTGAACATCTACTTTAACATCATAAAAATAGTTAATTGAAGGGGAGCAGACTGAGGGGATAGTCCTGAGCAACACCGCTAATGACATGCTTTTACCTGAGGAGGTTCCACCAGCACTTACTTTATAGAGTTAATGGAAGGGTCAGTTTTGCAACCCAACTGGTGATGTAAGGGTTTTTTAGACTAGCAAGTTTGCTGATAATGTTAGCATTAGGAATTGTATCAAAGGCTTTAGCTATGTCCAGATAGGTGGTATTGACAGAATGGTCCTTGTCTCTGATAACATTTTTAAAGAAATCAACTAAAATAAATAGATATTTTTCTATTTTCATGAAGTTGAACTCATTAGGATTGAATGTTTGTGGTTAACAGTTAAATTTATTAGATTGGCAGAGACATATTTCATGATTTTACAACATTTTGTCGTTGCGGTTAATAGGATGATAGTTGCTCAGGGCTGTGTTGGAGCCACCTTTGTGAACTGGCACTGAGTTGTTGTGAAGGATGGCACTAGTTTTGAAGTAGAAGACAGTTTGGTGGACAGATTTGATCAAGGAGGGAGTGGTGTTATTTGGAGGTGAAGGTAGGGGCAAGATTGTAACAGCATGATCAGGTATGTTTTCCCCTGTATTGGGAACTTGGACATTGTGATCTAGGAAGGAGGAGTTTATAAAACTGAGGCACTGCTGGGCATATTTATTATGAATTCTGTAAGATTTCCATTTAACAGGCATTTAGTCAACCAGGATTATATTTTTTTTAAACACCTTTATTAAATTATTACTTAAGACATAGACATACATACATTAACAGAAATAAAAAGAAACCACATTAACTTTTTTTTCACACATTATACATGTATGTCCCCAGAATTAAAATTTTGTGAATAACTGATATAGAATTTGGCTTATGGCATGTTGTGATTAGCAGGTACAGAATTTGGTATATGGTGGATGTTAATGATGAATGTAAAGGAAAGATTTCTTGTTGGTGTAAGTGTGACATTTGTTTTTATTTTGCATCACTAAGATGAGCAGGAATTTCAAATCAGCATCAAGAGGGATTTGATACAAAATAATGGAGGAAGAGATATTTACTTTACTTACTAATCAATACTGAGCAGTTTCAGTCTCAGACTGGGTGGGAGGGGAGGGATACATTCATCTTACAGTGAATACAGAAATATGATAATATGATAATATGATAGGTGACAGTGACAGCAACATAAAATGAGCATTGTTTACAAACTAATGATAAAAAACTAGGATGTACAAAAAACTTTCAGGATTAGAAAAGTGTGTGCAGTGGGAAGAGGTCTCTCTCCCTGTCTGCTTCCAGAGGGTCTGAACATGTAATAGATGCAGTACTGTGCTATGGAGGGAGTGCGTCAGCACACTGAAACCAAGTTTCAGTGACTTTATATATGTTTGAGTGACAGGAGGGTCTCCAGATTTAACATGTCTTTTAAGACTCCTAGCATAGAGCAGTGCTGGCTTAATGTAAGCTTGATTAGAATTTGCTTGGTGGGAACGTCTTGGAGATGGACTTTACTTAAAAAAAGAAAAGCACTATTGGGGCAGTAAAGTTTTAGCCAATACATGGAAGTCTGGATGAGACAGATGCAGTCCATCCCTTGTGAAACAAGCTGGCCAGTTTGATCACCTCCCATGCACACATAGGATCTCCCTGGGTTGACACTAGTAAACGAATAATTGTTGAAGTCAGGTGTTTTGTTTTGGAATAATGGCATCAGTTTTGAAGATGACAAGATACTGTTCAAGAGAATTATTTTTTCTTCCTTGAACATATGCATGGAAAGCACAATGGTGTGTCTGTGCATCTCCCCTTGGAGGAAGCTTCTAAGGGCAAACCTGGTCATATTCCTGTTTTGTGTGAAGCAAGCCCCCTAAGGGCTTTTGTCATATCGCAAATCCTGATGTCAGACAGAAAGCTGACCGTGATTCCATTTTTGCTTAACCTGGAGAGTAGAATGCCTGAGTGTAACTGTGGAGTATTGCCATGTGTGTCTACAAACTCTAGAGACCTCAGTGTTCTGAGCTTGGAGACAGAGCAACCCCTCCTTGGGTGTAGGCAAATGTGCATGTGAGGTTGTATTTGTGCATATATTGTTAGGTGGCTATTTGTCTAAACTGTCCAGTTAGTTTAGTGATTTCTTTTCAACCTTAGCATAAGTAGGTCTAGTACTGAATAGCTATGATGTGATGCTAAGCTGATCACTGGCACATGCGATGTGTGACAGGCTTGCCACTAGCATCTCTAATAAGTTTTTGCTTGTGCAGTAGAAGAGTGAAAACTCTCAGTAGGCATAAAACGGAGTCCCTGGTGGAAGCAGGCTGGCAACAGAAGGGGACAAACTGGATTATGAAGCCAGGTCTTAATTGATCAATTGATCAATGAGCAGTTAGATAAGTGACTAACTATGTAGTCCAGTGACATTTTGCAAGTATACAATAGAAGCCCTGAATTCAGCAGTAATTTTATCTTTTGACTATTACATGGTTACTTCTTGTGTTGGCTTCATTGTGGAGGTAAACAGCAAGGAATCTTTTGTCCCTCTGTTCCTTTTCTCACCAAAAGTAAAATGGTAGCACTAATCCCAAGCTAGTTCCTGAGAAGCAGCTTACAAGTTATTTATTGGTCAGTACTCTTATCCCAGTTGCTGCAGGGATGATTGGGTTTGTTGTAGTCTTTTTTTGGGGTGGGGGTAATACTTAAATGTATTTTTTGGGGGGGATTGATCCAAATGCAACATATGTGTACCTCCACTTTATATATATATATATATATATATATATATATATATATATATATATATATATATATATATATAATATTTTCCTAGTTACGTGTGAGCAAATCCAGTATATAATTAAAAAAATTCAGTTCAAGCATACCTTATCAAGATCAGTAGTCTTCTGTGCAGATAAATCCAAAGTAATAGCAATCATCTCTGTTATCCACATATCCAACTATCTTCCCTTTCCTGGCTACATGGTTACCTTTTTATAGTGAAGATTCAGGCCTGTGAGCATAGTGAAAATGCAAACGAGTTGTGAATGCATCAGAATTGCTGAATCCCAAATTCTTGGCTCTGTGTAGCAGGTATAAACTTCCATCAGTATTTATTGCTAATGGATTGCAACTGTGAATGATTATTGTAGGAAGAAGAAAATCACAACAGCAATTCAGACTCCCTTACCTCCAGTGAGTGTGTCGGCCGAGTTACACTTACAAAGTAAAAAAGTAATTGTATCAAGTTTTAAATGCAAATAAACAGCAGATATTTCTCAGTTGCTGTTCAGTAATATCCAAACTCTCCAGCCTTTGTTGAAAACTGTACATTATTGACAGTTAGTATTCACATACATTTTAAGGACAAATGCATTACAGGCTGCATGTCTCAGATTACTGCTCAAATAAGAGAAGAATGAATACCATACAAAGATAAGACAGAGCTACATTGCTGCAAACAGTAGCCATAAGTGGTTGTGTGATTGCTCGTTTCACTAAATCTGAAATTAACACATGTACAAACTACTGACAGTGTACAAATGCCATATGTCTTGTTAATACTGTGGATGATTTGGAACTTGCTTGTATGCACAATGTTCATTCCTGCTGCAAAGCCATTTCTGTGGCAAAGAGGGATAAGATACCATTCCTGTGTTTTGTAGATTAATTGGTGTGGCAGTTCAAATACAGACATGTAAAAATGTGTACTAAGATTTATACTGTAATGTTCTTTATTTGATTTTTTTTTTACATTTTTTTAATACCAGTATGTGTGCAGCGTGTGGCTTCGCACAAACACAGGAAACAGAAAATACAATAAATGTCATGTAATGGACTTCTGTGATAACCAATACATAATCTACACTTGTGAATCACTTGTGTATGTAGCACATCTGCTAAACACGGTGATCCACACAGTGTATACTATCTGTAGATCACAATTCAAGTTCCACATTTGACTTTTAATGATAAAACATAATAAACACTGCTCACTAGTAGGTGAGGTTTGATTGTCACATTTGTGTGTCACTTAATGTTCTGCAAACATGGTCTAATGGCCCACACACAAAGCAAGCAGAACACCTGTAGATCTCGATTTGAAAAAGGATATATTGTTGCATCTTTTGCTTTCTATCACACAAACCTGCTAAGCAGCATTGCACAGTTATCAACAACCTTCCCCAACACCTGCAGGTCTAGGCAGGAAGCAAACAATAAACAATTTCAAAACAAATACATTGTATCCTCTATGTTTTGCCGCCATGCAAACATTCTAAGTAGCATTGAGCAGCATTTAACACACATACTTAATAATGAATATGAAAATATACAGCTGTTTCTGAACTGTTCCTGTGGCAGATGATGTAAGTATAGGGCTACAATATAGGTGAGCCTGGGTTCTAATTCAGCAAAGGACAAAGTTTTATTCCTGTTGTTCCAGTCTACTTTAGTATCTGTAGAATTATTGTTCTACAATTACACATTTATTTTCTGAAGTGTCATGTCACACACATACATGTTTAAACACTCAACTCTTTAATGCATATGCATAAGTAATAAGCAGCCCTGGCAAACAAGGTCACAGTTGCAATGGGCACTGTGCACAGTAATGACTGCAAAAAATGCACTTTTAGTTCAACCTTCCCAGTGGCAACTGGTATAAGTTAATGCTCAAAATCTAGCACAATCACAGTAGTATTAATGCTCTCCCACTCACTTGTAAAAAACAAATGAAAAAAATTAAACATAATTATAAATAACAATAAGTATGTATAGCAGTGCAACTCATATTAATTATATGTGTGACAGGCGGTATACTGAATATTCAGATTCTGTAAATATAATTGTCTTCTCTGGCCTTGGATGGCCTTCAGACCTGAACCAAATACACATGAATTTATAAGCCAGGACCTTATCAGGTTACACACATACATGATTAACCTCTCACTCTGTCATGTGTATTTATATATAATTCACGAGCATGTCCAACAAGCACTACTTCTGTGGCAAAAATGAAAAATCATCTGTATGCATAGGTTTGAATCCTACATTGTACAAATTAATTTTATTAGTGTGTAAAACCACACAAAAAAGTTTCAGGTCATAAAATTTAAGCCCCTAAAACATGTCTGCAAAGTTGAATCAACTATCAGTTACAGCAGCAACTACCCCCATCAACTAATGCCAACTGTCAGATTAACCGTCCTATTTCAAAAACTGCTTTCACCTCTGTTTGGCACTGTTGCTCTCTGCTTAATGTCATGCAAATGCAGTTGGCATCATTGTTCAGGTTTGTGCACTAGCAGTAAACGTGATAACACAAACTGGTGGGAAAACACTATTATCTGCTGCTGTTTGCTCTGATCAGATATGGCTGAAGTTAAAATGGAAGGTGTTCAATTTTGGGCACAGAGGTGGGGTATTGATGAGTCCAGAATCTTTACTGGACTCCTCGTAAAGTGCCACAGCTGAAGGATCTTGCAGGGGGACTATAACAGTTTCCAATACAAGACTGAGGTATGGAATAGTCTGGTCAAGGTTATCTCCAGTGCATCTGGTATTCCATGCACTGGACAACAATGCAGAAACTATTTTAATGACCTCAAAAGATGCAAGCAGGATACACTCAGCCAGTGTCTGAATGAGTTTAGGACTGCTGTCATCCCACAGTTTGTAAGTATACAGATAAAGAGAATGAAAACTGGACCGGCAGCTGCATATAGGCAAGACTGGTATGCTTAATCCTCTTCTCTTGTTCTCTTCCTTTTATTCCATGGCCAACCAGGAGATAATGGCAAACACAGAGGCCAATGCTGAGTGTTTAGTGAGACCGAGGGAAGCAAGGACTATGTATGCAGCACAACATAACTATTATTTTATCTAAAGTATTGCTCCTCTATACAATAATAGCCAATTAAACAGACATATCCTGAAGAAACGAACAAAACCAAGCAGGTGAACACTCCCAGGATCAATTTATTCGCAGCAAATAACGTGAGCAAAGTACAAGACCAAGCTTTCGGTGAGCTCAGTGTCTCACCTTCATCAGACAAATTTACAAGCCAACCAACCTAGTTTATATACAAAACAGTTAATTAGTTAATTACATTCAATTGTAAAAACCACCTATCAAATTGAAAGAAATTTACATTTACACAATGTTAAGAACCCTTGTCAACAGAACAAATACAACCTTTAAACACTAAGTAAAAACACTTCGTATACTTTCATTGATTTACAATGTTAAAAATTACGTATATCAAAATACACTTTCATATGTATATATATTTATCTCTATGCGTGTGTATATATAAGGGGATTTTTTATATATATATATATATATATATATATATATATATATGTGTATATATACATATATATGTATATATATACATATGTAAAACCTCAAATGTGTGTAACTAAAACACATATCCTAAATCAAAAAAACTTTATGTTAAATCAATTTAAAGTTGTCCTACTCTGTTATTAAACAATGTTTATTGTTAGGACAACATTTACACATAATTTTAATTATTTTTTATTTTTTTATATATATTTTTTATTATTATTTATTATTATTTGTGTATTGTATATTCTTTGTACACAAAACATATAGAATATGTGTTTTATAATTATGTTAAAAATATGTGTTAAAATGTATTAAAAACTACATACTAATTGGATCGAAACATTATATCAAGTATAAAATATAACCCCTATCAGGTTTAATTATCAATTCATACATTCGAAAGAATGCGTGTTTTTTGTGTGTGTGAGTACTGTTATTAATTGTTAGTTATACGTAACCGTGTGTGTGTATATATACACGTGTATACACACGCACACTCATACACACACACACGCATATGCATACCCGTGCACATGTGTGCACAAATATGCATATACACATATGTGTATGCATATGGACGCGTGCACACACACGTGCAGACTACCCCTTATCCACACACGTGTATACACAAAACATCCTATAAACCTAAAAAAGGGGGCAAGGCCAATAATGTTTTGTGTATAAACACATCATAGGCTTACCTATTAGTTAAAGACCCTGAGTGTAAATAAGAGAACCCCAAACAGACATAGCCTAACTGTGAACTCAAGCATGCATACTTCAGTCTACAGCACAAGCCAACTGTAGGAGTCAAGGCTAATATTGTAGTCAGGCATTATGGGTTCAAATACAAGTACAAATATGTAGTAAAATCATTTAAAAATATTATATAATAATTTCAATAGAAGTAGCATAAATGCCCTGCTGTTAACTTAATCTGTATAATTTAACCAATCATATGTGCAATACATGCACATTGCAAAGATTACTTTGCGCAAGCATTAGTTGTAGTTTGTAGTTGTTAAAAAGAATACTTAAATGTAAAGGTAGAAATAAATACAAGCATTAGTTGTAGTTTGTAGTTGTTAAAAAGTATACTTAAACGTAAAAGTAGAAATAAATACTTTATTGTTGCGATAATGTATTATATGCCACATATGATGGTACTAATTATCTCTTTTTTTTCCTCTTACCCCAACCCATATCTTTTTTTTTTTTTTTTTTTTTTATATGTGTGGTCAGAACATTTCCATTTCATCCATTTCCAGCAAATCACAAAATACTTTACAGCACAGGGAGTTAGGCCAACTACCGTGGCTCAACCTGCCCCCACTCCACAGGCTCCTGCACCGACGCCCAGCAAATCTGGGACCCAACATGGCAGTACTGCCTCTGCTGCACCTTCACAGCCTGGGCCTTGTACATCAGGTAGTACTGCCATAGAGGAAACAGAGGCTGGTGCTGTGATACCTTCCAGGAGTAGTGGTTGAGGTGGGGATTTTGTCACCCACCAGGAGTTGCCAGGCATGGTGCATAGAGTCGTGCACTGCACCACTGGTGCATGCATATGCTGGTTGGAGAGAATTCTTTCTTTTATGATCCATAGGAGAAGAAATCAGGCACTCCAACAGCCAGCGGAGTAAGGGGACAGTGATGGAAGTCCTGTGGGAGAGGACTAGATTCTCATTGTCCCCATGTTTGATGGGCATGGGCCATCCCACTAATGGTGTCCCGCAACCTGTTGTGTCCATCATCTTCCTTGTGTCTTGTCTTGTTTGTCCTGTTTGTCTGCATCCACTTCCTCAGCTACCCCACTCACCTGACCAGAAATACATATGTCACTTACCCAACATTCCTCTCTTAGTGAAGTAAAAAATAAAAAAAATGGGCATCTGTCCCACAAATATATATATATATATATATATATATATATATATATATATATATATATATATATATATATCGTCCCATACATAGCTCTCCACTTCACACAGGTGTCTGCTAGACACACTTGATTTGATCCAACTGGCTATACAACATGATTACGTTTTTGTCACCCCTCTTTGTTGAGGTGACAGTCCAAATTTAGCTAATATTCTATAGATATTTTCATTTTACAGTGACTAAGAAGATAGCTATGGTTCTTTCCTACCTCCCTCCTGCACATTCCTATATTGCTTTCCCTTTGCACTTCCCCCTGCTTGCACCCCATTTCACCATTTTCCTATCTACCCCATTTTAACACCTTTATTCTGGACAAAAAATAGAATCACACACCACACACACATAAGTGCAAAAAAACAATGAAGCCATTCACCTTTTGTCTTCTGTGTTTGTGTGGAGTTTGACATTGTGCACCAATGCTGAGGAACAGTTAATAGCTCTGCAATGGTGTAGCTACCTCCTCACAATGCCGCTTAGGCACACTGCACTAAGATGACACACGGTGATAGTAAAATAATTATTTCATTGTATTATAAATACATATTTAAAGCTATTAGATACACTTGGATTCAAATCTCTATCATCTGGGCTCAAAAATAAACCTTGCAATGCATTTACACTGGCTGCTATATAGTCAGCCACACAGCAGGCATTTTTTTCTGACACTCAGTACTATCCACAATGCTGACTGGCATGTACTCTGCTTAAAGTGTTTGTGCAGAGGTAAGCAAACCAATATAACTGCCATAATGTTATCAATGCACCGGTGGCATGCTTTTGCTCTTTGCTTAACTATGTGCAAATGGGGAAAGCAGTATAAATACTTTTTTAAGGTTAGACAATTTATGACACAACATTTCCCATATGAACTATTTATGAGCACCATAGTATCTGTTAGCTGTGCTACCACAGCCAGAATGGATAAGTACATCTCAAGTGCAAATAGGAGTCCGTAAATGTGTATTTCACATGTGCAAAGACTTTGCCATCAAACATGCAAACTAGTTGCTTGGCAGTGCACTATAGAAAGTGCACCATAGCATGAATTACTGATTTTTACTGCCCGTTTAGTCTTCATCCCATGAAAGTACATGTAAAAATACAAACAAAGGGAAGGCACTTTTTACAGAAAGAACACATATTTACACTGTAGCCATATGTTACCTCTGCCCATGCACTTGAAACTTGGTCTCTCAGTACTTGTTCCCAAATATATCAACTACATTACAGAAATAAATAAAACAATCCTTTCTTATATACCATGTACATGTTTATACTGACAGTATACGTTCAGATTTTCCAATACTTGTAGTAATGTTGATAGTTGTTTGCACATAGTTTGTAAAGCTGTCTTTCTATGGTATACCTGCACATTGGAAACACAACAGCAAATACTACGCTTTGCACACTGATCAATCTGGTAGCATGCAGATCTTTAATATCTTGACAATCATACATGGCTAGCCATCCATTTCATACAGATCTCCCAACATTTTCTGTCAAACATCCAATGATGATGTTATTCACTATAAAATGTCCTGCAGCAGTGTAAAAGTCAGACTTGTGCCATGGCACTTGCATTAAGTACTGAGTTCTCTAGCTGATATTCCTAGTTAGGTAGGGGTTCTACTCTCACTGTAGCCAACTGACATGTGTGTGTTGCTCTAGTCAGAAGAGCATGACTGTGTGTCTTACAGTTATTAATGCAAACTCATGGAGTACCAATATTTTGACAGTTGTACATGTCTACACATCCATTTAATTCAGGCCTTATAGCTTCTCTCAAGACATCCAGTGATGATTTCATCCACTATAAATTGCCCTGCAGCACTGTAGTCAACTGACGTGTGTGTATGTGTGTGCTTGTTTAGTCAAAAGAACGTAACTGTGTAACCTGCAGTCATCAATACACTCTCATGGCGTGCCAGTATTTTGATAGTTGTACATGGCTACACATCCATTTAATTTAGGTCTCACAACATCTTCTCTCAAGCATCCAATGATGATGTCATCCACTATAAATTGTCCTACAGCATTGTAAAGGAAGACTTGTGCCATGTTGCTTGCATTAAATACTGAGTTCTTTAGTCAATGTACTTGGTTATGCAGAGGTTCTGTTCTCACTGCAGTCAACTGGTGTGTGTGTTTATTCATGCAGTTGGTTGATATTCAAGAGACCATTTTACACCTACGTGTGGAACTCTGCTATTACCACCCTCTTCTCACCAGACACTGCTGATGTCATGACTTATAAAGTGTTGTCCAACACTTTCCAAGTCAGACTTGTGCTGGGGCAATTGCATTAAATGCTGAGTTCTCTAGTTGGTATACTTAGGTAGGGGTTCTGTTCTCACTGTAGTCAACTTATGTATGTGTGTGTGTGTGTGTGTGTGTGTGTGTGTGTGTGTGTGTGTGTGTGTGTGTGTGTGTGTGTGTTTGTTCACTTTGTTGACATTCAAGAGACCATTTTACACCAGTGTGTGGGACACTGCTATTACCATCTTCTTCTCACCAGAATCTGCTGATGTCATCACCTATAAAGTATTCTCCGACACTGTAAAAGACAGAATTGTGCTGTGGTGTTAAGTACTGTGCTCAGTAAATAGGTAGGGGTTCTGTTCTCACTAAAGTCAACTGTGTATGCATTCAACAATCACTATGGTGCCAATTTTAGAAGAATATGCAAGTCCACAGCTATGCCAAACCCTCCTTCGAACATCTTGTTGTAGCATACAATGATTATGCCATCTCATGTAACATGCACTCTGACAGTATTCAAGGCAAACCTGTGCTGTGGCAGTAACATTAGCTACTGTGGCTTGCAAGCTACTTTAACTACACATATAGGTCTCCTAATCTGACAGCAGCCAACTTGTGTGTCTATACATACAACTATCACTTTTGAGACAATTTTACACAGGGATGTGACTGCGCATCCATGCCCTATGCTACTCCCTACATGTTCTCTTCAGCATACAATGATGCCATCATATTCCATAAAGTGCAACATGACAGTGTTACAGTCAAGCATATGTGGTGCTGCTACTGTGACGTTGTATGGAATTCATATTTTATGCCTACACCAGTGTAATATTCAAATCAGACCCAATCTACTGGTGTGTGTGTGGTTGGTGGTACATTATTGTCATTATAGGAACTTTGAAATAGCTCTTCATTTTACCACCTGGGGGAACCTTCCACATAGACCCATGCATCGTCTCTGGCCACATGACATCCTTCCTGCAGAGGAGTGCTCATGTCATTCCATGAGCCTCTGTAAGTCATCTTCAAACCACTGCATGTGTGATTGTTAATTCTGTCATGGTGTGGTGCACATGTCCCATATGGACAGTGGCAGGATGTAATGCAATCCAGCAAATATACACATACGCACAATAGTCTTAATACCATCCAAAATACAGATATAGGGATTTTTATTTACATGGTGTAGTACTGGCTAGGAGTTCATGTGATGTTGGCTAATAGCTTAATAATGTCCTACGACCCTATCAACAGTTGACATGTCAATGTTGTTGTCATTGACATGTGCTATATTGAGGTGTGGATGTACAGTATGGCTGCAAGAGGGTATTACAATCTGTGATGTGAGCAAATGTAGATAGCCATTGATACTATTGCATTACATGCTCCTTCTTTAACAGCTGTAGTAATATGCCCCCCTAAGAACTGCTGAAATGGTATGACACATTTGTATGTATATTGTTGGTATATTAAGACATGTTGTTGTAGTGGAGCACATCAACAGTCTACTCAGTTAAAATTCTACCATCACAGTGACACTTTCAGTATGGCATAGGTGTGCATATGTCTACATACCATCATTACATGCTCTGTGACACACATCAATATAAATTCATATTGATTACATGGTCACATAAGTCTTGTCTCATATACTGTTGTTATGATGTGATATACATAACCAATGTATCACATGTTTTGATACAACTGCAACCTTGTGGAATTCATTGCATGTGCAGTTGTATTGCTATACCCAAGGATTATTGAGGTGGTCAGCAGCACTGTTGTGTGACTATTAGCATTTGTGTCAGGAAATGTTATGTATGAGCCACAGACAACTAATCTGTAATGTGTCCTGATATGGCATCAGGCTGCTCATACATAGCTTGCCCATGAAACACATATAGGCATATGCTGTGCAAATGATGTAAGTACATGATATTGGTGCAGTTGTATGACTGCGTGCATAGTACCAGTGTGTGGAATAAGATGAATGACAAAGGTTGTATTTGTATGTCATTTCCCAAATCATTTATCAAATGCATTGACATGTTAAGTGGAATTGGAATACACAACGAAGCACAGATATGCATGTGGATGCTAACAGACATACCCATCTGGAGGAACTAGATAATCCACTAGCTGACAGTCTATCTCACATATCATCATCCTGTTGCCACTGGCCATCAGCCAAAGTATACATGCAAACATTACTCAGTTTCTATTTATAGAGGGCAGCACATCTGTACGGTCTCTACAGCTAATAATGTAGAATCAATCAACCCTGACAACATCACAGGTTGCCTATAGCATGACTCAAAACATGAATCTTCCAGACACAGTTGGATTCATACTTCAACACAGCCTCCAGAGAGAATATTTTCCCATAGAATGGTGTACAATAACATGCATCCTTCTGACTGTAGGGGGGAACATCACCTGATGCATGCATGTATAGACACATCCTGACAATCCTCATCTGTGAGGTAGACCAACAAGTCATCATGGGTCTTTTCTAAAAGGACACGGGTAATATCTCGACTATTTGTGAAAGATATATGTGATTTGTTCAGGGTACATCATGTCTGTTACATCTGTTAGATGTCCTCAAGAAGATCTACAAGGGCATGCATGATGATAATACTATCATCCTGCATAGCCTGACCTGGCCAAGGTATTTCACAGAAATCCACACTGAGGTAGTATTGAGACACTGTCACAAGTGGCCATAAACACCTATATCATCAAGTGGATAGACCACTGGATCACATATGTGACAGACAAATATGTTGAAGTATGTGAAGTGCCCTATATCTATAGTCCTGTGATTGGGTCCATATCTCAGAGCTCTGTGCTCGGCCCTTTCCTATTCATTATTAAAGTATCCAACATCAAGACTGACTTACATATCCTTTGTCCAACCATCTTTGTGGAGGACTGCAGACTGTGAACAGTCATTGAATCCAAGTGTGATATTAGTACAATATTAGTATAATACAGGCAGTATCAACACTCACAAAGGATTGCGGCCACAGCCATGAAGACACAGGAGATGAACAAAAGTCATGGAGGGATTTTCTACATTATAAAAGAAAATATGCTAATTATAATGTAGACAGCACACCCCTATGAGCAGGCCAATTGCTATGTGACCTGTGTACTCAGGTAACGGTATGTGGAACGTCCACCAGCATGTGACCAAAGTGGTGACTACTCCCTTGTATGTAACACAACTCCTGAGTATGTGTGAGACATCCACATCAAAGGGCATTATAGTTCCATAGTTCTCAGCCCTCATCACACCAATAACTGAGTACAATGCACCCTTTTTCATGTACCGCACAATACATCTTCCAAGGATGAGTTGCTCAACCGTACCACATTTTCCACAATGAGCTACCACACATCTTATTGGCCATATCCAACTATTCTTTTTGTTGCATTAACATTGTTTGATGGTGCAGAACCCCCATCCAGATGTTATACAAGCTGTATGTGCGATACATGTTCCTGTGATGCATACAGTACATACATAGCTGATTAACAACATTGACAGCATGGGTTACATTCCTGACAGTCTGGATAGTGCTATATTTATATATATATATATATATATATATATATATATATATATATATATATATATAAATATATATATATATATATATATATATGCCATGCACACCTGTCACCTTGCCAGGATTGCTTATAATCTCACATACAGGTATAACAGTGTCCCTCCTAACACCTTTGGCACATGTTAAATTTTGAGGACGGTGCTGACAAATCATGGCATTTGTTCAAGTGTGTTCTTGCAGAACCATCTATAATCACTCACAATCACATATGTTATGTCAAAGACATGGAATTAATGGTGGCATTATTCTGATATTGCCCATCATTGTACGTTCTTCTGTCTACTGTTGTCCGTGAACCTGTTACTATGTAAATCTCAAAATGCACGCGCTCGAAGCACTCCTCAGTATGGAGAACGTCAACATCTGTGCAGTAACTGAAACCTGGTTCAAGGCTCCAGAGAGCACCCCAGCACTACCGAGCTACAACTCATACCACACGTTTCGGCCACAGAACACAGACCGAAACACAAAAGGAGGGGGTGTATCCATATTCATCAAGGATACCTACACCTCTAGGTTAGTGGCGCAGCATGATACCTCTGAGATCATCTATGTGCAACTAACATTGGGCAAATCTGCAATGCAAATTGTGGCCTGCTAGAGATCACCCTCCATGACTCAGGACCACCACTCCACCTTTCTGGAGACACTGGAAAACATGAAGGTCCTACTGAACACCCTGATATTGGGCAATTTCAATTACCCTACCATTCACTGGGAAAACTACTCGAGTACAAATACCCAGGCCCAGCGCTTCCTGGAATTCATCAACTCAAACACCCTGGATCAGCTGGTAAACTCCCCTACCAGAGGTGAAAACATATTGGACCTGGTCATCACCAACATGGGCGACAGGTGTTCCACACCAAAGGTCAACCCGTCACTGGTTAGATCAGACCATAAAATAATCACTCTGGATGTCCACACCTCACCACCACCTCCAACTAAGGAAACCACAATGAAAAACTTTTCTAAAGTAAACTTCACCTTACTTAAGACAGAGGTGGTAAGTTTCACAACCCCCAAGCTAAAGGATAACGCTGCCCAAGATGCAGAAACCTTTACAAATGCACTCTTTGAGCACCTACAAGGATGCATGGATTGTGCTATCCCTAGCAAAACCAAGTCTCACTCCTCTAAGAGAAAGAAACCAGTTTGGTGGACCCCTGCAATAAACAGGCTATACAATAGAAGAATGAAACTAGTTCAGAAAAAAAGCAAATCCCAAGAAGGAAAGACATCCCTGATCAGTATCAGTAAGAAACTAAGGTCCCTCGTGAAATCATCCAAGGCTAACTTCGAAAGAAAAATAGCCAAGGATTCAAAAGATAACCACAAAGCCTTCTTTAGCTATGTTAAGAATCTAAGTGGCAACTCGCAGCTATGCACTGAACTAGTGCAACATAGCACAAAATATACTGAACCTACTGATATTGCCAACATCCTGGCAGATAGATTCAGTGCAAACTTCACCCCCTCTCACCTCCAAAAGGGCCCACAACAATACCGGAAAAGTGTAGTGTCCCAAAAATCACAGACACACAGGTGAAAACAGCCCTTTCAAAAGCCAAAAACACAGTGTCAGTGGGACCAGATGGTGTCCCAGGCTGTGTCTTTCACGAACTACAGAACAAACTAACCCCCCACCTAAACACACTGTTCAACCTCAGCCTCTCCACAGGATATGTGCCCATAGAATGGCGCACAGCAATGGTTCTTCCTCTCCACAAAGGAGGGGCCACAACTGACCCTGGTAACTATAAGCCTGACTAGCCTGGTCTGCAAGGCTATGGAGTGCATCATCATGGAACTCATTAACAAAGACATTGGGAACCTCCAAACACTTGACCCAACCCAGTTCGGCTTTGTTAAGGGCAGATCATGCCTACTAAACCTGGTTGACTTCTTTGAGACAGTCACCAAGGCCACAGACGAGGGAAAGGTAGTTCACACAGCCTACCTTGACCTCACCAAGGCTTTCGACACCATTCCCCACTCGAGTATTACAGAAAAACTCACCAGCCTGAACATAACCCCCTACATCACGAGATGGGTTGCCAACTGGCTTACAGACAGAACTCACACTGTAAGAATAGCGGGCTCCAGGTCTGACTCTAAACCAGTCACAAGTGGTGTCCCGCAAGGGTCAGTCCTGGGACCCCTACTGTTTAGCATATACTTCTCAGAAGTACAGGCAAACACAGGAGGACTATGGCTAACCAAGTTCACCGATGACTGCAAACTGGGAGCCATAACTGACTCTCCGGCTGATACAGACATCCTCCAAAAGGGCCTTACTGAGATGGACATCTGGTGTCAAAGTCATGGCCTCAAGCTAAATGCCAAAAAATGCATAGTCATCCCATTTGGGAAAAACAAAACACCCATGAATTACCGCATAGGTGGCAGCCCCCTTAATACAGAAGAGGTAATAAGAGATCTAGAGACCCAGGTAGATAGTAATCATATTGCCAAAGTAGTTAGGAAATCCTTCTATGTGACCCATCTAATTACTAAAGGGTTTGCATCTAAAAATAAAGAGGTTATAGTGCCCCTCTACTTGTCACTCATTAGACCCATCATAGAGTACAATGCCCCATTTGGGATATACCTCACAAAACACTTCCAACAGCTGGAAAGACCACAAAAGTACCTCACCAAGAGGATTACTGGCCTCAAACATATGTCCTATGCAGCCTGACTGAAAAAACTCCGGCTGTACTCAGTGGCATATCGCTTACTCAGAGGTGATCTCTGCCTGACTTACAAAGCCATGTCCAACTCAGAATTGATGGACATGCTCCATGTAAAGAAATCCAAGTCACTGCGAGCCACGCGCTCTAGTGAGCTAAACCTCACTACAACAATAAATAGAACATGCTGGAGGGATAGATTCCTGTCACAGAGACTCCCCATGCTTTGGAACAAAATTCCAAATTACATCAGGCAGAGCCCCTCACTAACATTCTTCAAGAGAAACCTTGACGATTGGATGGGTAACAGAAAATACACCCCTGGGATCACTTCATTGGCTCTGCTTGACAGGGGATCAGTTAATTAATCAATGGGGTGGTGAAAGCCGACACACTCTGGCTAGGCTTATAAATGCCCTTGGGCAGATAGCCTAGTACCTACCTATGAACCTATGAACCTATGTGTGCCACTTGGTAGAAACTTATGCTGACATTACATTCATATTCAGGCATCTTATTTTGCACAGCTTAACAATAGGCACCTAACCCCTATTGTATATACCGTCCCTGATATATGTCCTGCCCATTGCTCATACCAGCATGCTTATATCACAAATAATTCACTCCATTGATATGTCACCTTGTGTGACAGTTACATAATATACTATAACTGTGCAGTACGTACTGTATCATGTAGATGTGTGAATAGTGTTCATGCTACAACTGTCTTCATTGACATGCCTTCATCTGCTGTACATTTATTTATTTATTTTATTTATCTATTTAACATAATTTTACTGGGAAAGTCCATGCGGGACAGAGCCCATTTTTACTGGATGCCTGGGTAGAAATGATCCAGGTGCATGTCTTTGGAAGCCATGTTTCTGACTTTGGAAACCGTACCATGTTTCACTTGTTCTCTTCCTCTGTGCATCTCTTTTCAATACACACACTTACCTTGACTATTTAGTTATAATGCAGTCTATGTACCCTTTCTGATCATTTACAGGCCTTTTATTCAGTATGCCAGAAACAGGTTTCTACACTACTCTGCACTGTAAGTATTTTCATGTAATGTGTTGGAACTGTATACATTGCTTTATTAAAAATCCTGGTAGTCCTTGTGGCTTTCTGTGCAATCCTGCAGACTTCGTTTGCCTATTGGTAAACTGGAGTACATGTTTTCAGGTGATTGTGTTACTTTATACAGTTTCCTGGCTGGCAATATTGTTGCTGGTCATGAAACCACACTTGTTTACATTTAAACACTAGGCACGGCATGCCTATGTAATTAGCATTGCTCCTCACCATGTAAACACATAAGCTCTGTGTAGGCTTCGTGCTAAGCCTATATGGAGTTTATTGAATCCCCATGTATATTTATCAACTGTAAAAAAAACAATGTATTATTGTTCAGCTTAACAGACAGGTTGTTAGAAACCTAGACTACAATTAAGCAAAGAACTGCTGCAGGGGTATTTGTCAAAATGATTTACGCCTTCAAGACAATTAACCATAGACTTGTACTCAATTAACTGCAAAGACTCCGTTTTGAAGATAATATTACATTATGGTTCAAAATTATTTGCAAGATAAAACCTTTCAAATTGCAACAACTCACTATCCGAAAAGGGAAACTCAATATAGGTGTACCGTTAGGGTCAGTATTAGGACCACATCTATTCTCACTCCCTCTCTTCATTAACAAGTTAACACATGATCTGCCCAACTACAAAATAATTATGTACACAGATGGCATTCTCCTTCTTGAGGCTCAAAAAACTCACCAGTCCCTCCAAATTCACACAACTGTGTAACTGTCTCCACAAAAATACCTACATATTAATAACATTAAAATAAATATATCCTCCACCTCAAAACAAAAAAACTTTCAGCATTACCTGTATTAACTTTAAATGATACCAGAGGCAACTTAATTCCAAATATGTCCAAACAAACATACCTAGGTGTAATTCTGAACCCTTTGCTAAGTATTGTCTCAACTAAAATTATGTTACAGAATTTCATACCATCTCTCACCAACAGCAGATATTGTCATAGCTAAAAACATCCTAGTTCCCAAAGTTGAGTATGACTTACCACTGATTACACTGTATTCCTTACACGACACCCACAAAATTCAAGTTACTAAAAATAAAACATCCAGATTTGCACTGCTTGCCAATCATAACTGCCACATTTGTATATTGGAAGAAAAAGTACATTGGCTTCCCATTACATACAAAGCCTTCTGTGTTCCCTGATATTCAAAATTCTAACACTTGACTATTGCCTATACCTTAAAAAAAGACCAGCTCTACTCACTTAGAAGTAGCCGAGAAAATATACACTTGTTAGACCACAACTTAAACTAGCCATTGGAGAAAAAGCCTTCCCAAGAATAGGCCCTACCACATGGAACCAACTATTTACTGATAGCATTTGGCAATTTAGAGGCATTTAAAAATAACCTGAAACATTATCTGATAATCTAAGTGCACTTCCTTTCTTGACACTGGCTAGATCTGTGTCACTCTATTTCATCTGCTATTGATTATTACCATTTTTTTTGTAAATATTGAACCAAATGTACCTTGGAAGACTTTCTACAACTATTATTGTATAGTATATGTTATGTAACTGCAATTGTCTTGCTGTATTTTTCTATTATTCTAATGACAATTTTCAGATTATTGTATCTTGATATTGCACCTTTGTGACTTAAAAGGGTCAGTAGACCAGGTAACTTAACCAGTTATCAAATGGACCTCATGTCAAATTATAACAGAGATTAATCAATTTATAGCCAGTCCAAACATTTAACAGAGAGGTGCAAAGTATAACAAAGTGTCTTTCCTTTCCTGAATGCAGAAACCTGGCAGCTAGGTAAAACTAAGTAACTGTCACAGACAGTGTGATCTAATGGTCAAGAGAAAGGACAGCAGACAACATAGTAACTGCACCTTAGGGTGCAAGGACTATTAGTTACTATTACACGATGGAGAAATGTATATTTTCTGCATATAGAAACGTCTTGTTAGGGGTTATTTGTGTCAATGTGGAATCTGAAAAATGTTTAACAATAACCAAGCTGTAATACAACCTTCCATGGATACCTGTAATAAATGTCAGTATTTACTCTGTGAACAGTAACATTGTATTTAATCTGCATCTGGCAGTTAGTGTAGAAGGTTAAGGCTCTGAGATGTTAACAAGCTGCTTCCCAAAGTAAAGGCCACAGGTTTTGTTCATTCCACTTCCATTTGCCTAGCATTTGATTCTGAGCAAATCACTTAACCAGATATTGCTCCCAGATTGCCCTTGAAAAGGGGCAATTGTGTCCATTAGGCTTGTCAGGTTAAAAAATGTATATAAAAAAATAATAATAATAACTTTAATTAAATGGTATGCAATTGTGAATATACAGAGTGCCACCTTGACAATGTATGTTAAGGTTGACATGGATTACACAGGTATTAGATATAATACCAATACATACCTTAATGAACTTGATATTCATGGTACCCCTCATCAGATAATGATCCCCCCTGAAATAGTTAGTGCTCCTACTGCTGGGTCTGTGATGATAAACAAAAATAATAAAAGACCACTGAGTGACTGTGGTGTTCACCTCCCCCTTCACAAAAAAAGAAATGAAGTAGGGCATTGTGTTATGGAAGGATACAAATAAGCTTAAATGTCGTTCAGATTCTCAGAATGTTGCCAGCAGTGAAGTACTCTTTGAGAGCAGTCACATTCTTATTGTAACAACCATCATCATCTTTATTACAACCTCAGACAAGTGGGGAAAATAAGGCTTCTGTACACAAGCTCAAAGTGAAATTGCTCGTGCTTCAGTACCCCACAGGAAAAAAGGCAAATGGCATAAGACTGCATGCTGTTTCCTACTGAAAATCATCACTGATGTAGATTCTAAGTGTGCACCATCAGTGGTTCACTAATTTAGGAAGAATTTTCTCTTCTTCGAGATGGTGCAACCGAATTGGCATATATAAGTTTTGGGAGTAGGGGGCTGGCCCCCTACATCAGGGGGTGCAGAGGAGCTTGCCCCTCTGCTAAATACAATTAAAGGTGTGTTTTTGCCCTTTTAAATTTTGGGCATTTTTTTTCACCCTTTTCAAATATCTGCTTTCAGGAAGTTGGTGTTTCATTGTAGGACCAGAAAATAGTACCCCTAAGCATGCAGTGGTTATAAGGGATGTCTAATCTGAAATTTAAGAAGTACATTCCTATGATTAAGTGTTACAAAGTCAGTTACTTGGCTGAGAGCTGTAGGCTCCAAGTTATCAAAATGGACTTGGCTGAGAGCTGTAGGCTCCAAGTTATCAAAATGGTTATCTTTAAGTCAAATTCCCCATCTGTCATTTACAACTTGGTCATTATTGTAGGAGGTATTTAATGACATAGGTAGAGCAAAGAATGAAAAAAAATAATGAATAATGCTAAGTAATATTTTTTTCTCAAATGCTTTTATTGAAAATTTTAACAACAAAATACTAATATATGATAATATAAATATTATAAAACAAATATATCTAAAATAAACAATAAACAACAAAAATAACTATTTACAATGGTGTGTACTATAAAACAAAGCTTTTTAACCAGAAAAAGAAATGTGGTAAGAGTATTTGTTAGTTAATTATTAAAGTATGTTTATTCAGCAGGTCTTTGAATTTCAATCATATATTCTATGAAGAAGTGATTCTAGATGTTCTTGTCTTACTCGTGATAAGTTCAAGATTACAAACTTCAATTGCCATGTGTACAAATTCCTTCATAGTAGGAGTAGTCTGATTCTTCCTTGGTGATGACTTTTCTTGCTAATGTTAAGATACTCCATAACAGATGGTATTTTATTTTTGTGACACAAGTGGGAATAGGTGTATTGAATTAAATAAGAGATTTGGTCAGCATAAATGTATCATTAAAAACAGACTGTAAGAGAGAATTCATATTATCCCAATATGTTTTAAGTTTTACACAATCGTAAAATATATGCTGCCAGTCAGCTTTAGCATTTTGTTTACATCTCCAGCATCCTATGTCTTCATTATACATCAATTCAACTTTATGTTGTATGATAAATTTTCTATGTAAGAACTTTCAAGAGAATATCCTCCACCTTAGTGATGAAGTAGTTTCTTTTGAAGACTGGAGTATTAGTTTTTTAACATCTTCACTTGGGGAGTTAGTATTAACAAGTCTAAAATAATCTCAATAGCTTTCTCTGTGACATACTGTTGATTTCTTAAGTATCTTATTTATTTAAGAAAAAACTCCATTTCCAATTATATTCTAGTACAACAGAATAATGAATAAATCAATGAATGTGGGAAAATAATTTCTAACTATTCGTTGCATTAGATTAATCTTATGTTCAACTAATTGTCTAGAATTTTGAAATTCTAACCAGTGATATTTGCTTAACTCAAACTTATTAACGATATGGTCAACATTTTGCAACTTCCCATTGTCTAGTAATGGGTACCAGAATAACAAGCGTTTGTCTTTTAATGTAATCATTGTTGTTAAATTAACTGTATTAATACTATTTTGAGTATAGGCAATTGGAAATACAAAGAAAATCCATGATTTATATTCATGATTCCTGAAAATTACATTTTTAAAGAAGGTTATTATCATATTAATATAATAAGAGTTAACTGGTTTGTTTTTGTTTTCTATAAAATAGTCTTTTACTAGCCAATGAAAGTTATTAGTACTTATTTCAGTATGATACGATTGTGTTAAATATTGGATTTACACAACCTGAATACCTGTCCATATAGCATTACAATTGTTATTTAACCAAGAAATTATTGACTTAACAACTGAGAATAAGGAATATAATTCTAAATCTGGAAGACAAATACTACCCAATGTCCATTCTCTAATGTGATGGTTTAAAGCCATCTAGGCTTGTTAGCAAACCATAAAAATCTCAGAAACAAAGAATTATACTTTTTTATATTTTTGGGAGTGGGAGGGATAAAGATTGTATTATATATATATATATATATATATATATATATATATATATATATATAAAATATTTTAGGAAGGATAATCATTTTAGTTAAGGAGAGTGTGTATTCAATAGTGAAAAAAATTATCGCATTTATTAAGAGTTTGTTGTATGTAATTTAAGTTATTATTATAATTAAGGGTTATTATATCTTTAATATTATCAGACAAGATTATCCCTAAGTAAGTGATTTTACCATCTTTCACAATATATTTATCTAATTTCTTATCAATTTTATTAATATTATAATTAACAGATAGTATTTTAGTCTTATTCTCATTAAAATTGAGTCCCGATTTCTTCTGGAATATTTCTATCGCTTGGAATACTGCAACAAGTGAATAATTCCAATCAGTCAAAGTTAATACGATATCATCTGCAAATAATTGTGTTTTGAGGATTAAATCATTATTTACTGGTATGCCTTTGATGTTTTTATTTGATCTTATATAATTTGCAAAAGATTCCATAGCTAGAACAAAGAGCAATGACGACAAGGGACAACCCTGTTTAGCACCTTTAGTGATCATGATTAATTGGGAAGTATATGAGCCTATCTTAATGTATGCAAAGGAATTTTCATAGAGAAGTTTGATTCATTGCAAGAACTTTTTGAAAAATGACATTCCTCCAGTACTAATAGTAAGTACTTCAAATTAACTGAATCAAATGCATTACTGATATCCAGACTAATCAACTTTAGTTCTTTTTTTGAATTATTAGTAGAATCAGTTATTGATAATATTCTCTTTATATTGTCATAGGTTTTCCTGTTCATTATAAACCCAGACTGATCATTGTTTATCAACACTGGAAGAAACTGTTTTATTCTTGAGGCATAGATTTCCATGACTATATTATAATCTACATTTAATAATGAATTTGGGGTTTATATTATATTGTCGAAATGGCATTACAGCAAACGCCTTTTCGATGACAAATATAGAGCAAAATTCCAAAACAGTGAAAGCTCAGGTCAGCGATTTCTATCCTAGGGAAAAAAAATTGCTTGGCCTGAGCTGTGACATTGCCCTTTATCCCACTGTAGTGTGATCTTGGAGTTGGTATATTTAGTTGGGGGGTGGTGTATTTTGTCCTGTTGGTCTACCAATTATTTTCCCCAGGAAATAAATTGGTGATCCGGGGTTTCGCTGTTCTCGAGTTTTGCTCTATATTTGCTGTCCAAATGGCATTTGCTGTAATGCCATTTCGACAATATAATACAGACCCATGAATCTGATCTATATGATGAACATTGTGTTAAGTCTTTGTCCAGTTTTAAAATAGGGGATTTTAGGGTGTATTTCCAGGATGGTGGTACCTTTTTAAGTCCTTTAACTATTGAAAATAACTCTAGTAAAATACTCAAAAATCCTTAGTCATCATTTTGTATACTTTGGGTATTGTACCATCATTTCCAGGTGTCTTATTGGGTTTTAATTTATTAATTTGACTTTTGAGTTCAGACATTGATATAGGCTTGTCAATTACTTTTATTTGATCCTCTGACAGTCTATTTTCAGTATTTTTTTAATAAATGTTTTAATTAGATCTTGTGTGTCCATTGTTGGTTTGTGTCGATTAAGCTTATTAAAATGAGACCTGAAAACATCCAGAATAGCTTCTATTTCAGTAACCTTCTTTTTACTACTAGAGGAGTATAATTATTTGATGCGGTTAGAGTTAACAATCATTTTTGTTCTAGTAGCCGATTTATGCATGGATTAAGGATTCATGGAATAATTAGTTATTTTAATCTTGTCTAAATTTATCATAGTTTTATGTTGTAAAATTTCTAAATATTTACCATTTAAGCTATTTATTTCTTTTAAGTTATTTACTTTTTGACTATCTAATTTAACTTATTAATTTTCTCCTGTACATCTATCAATTATTTGTCCCATTGTTTCTTTTTTGTGCATACTAACTTGTAATTTTGCTAAAAAGGTATGCTTTTGAAGTGTCCCATACAAAGATCTCTGAGATGTTACCTGTATGAATACTTTCAATAAAAGTTTGAATTTCTTTATTAAGAACTCCTTAAAGTCTTTCATATTGGTTATATATGCAGGAATCTTTTTAACTAGGATGTTATGACTAGAATTCAATATAACTTCAGATGCTATCGTGTTATGATCCAACAGTGGGCAAGAGATTACTTTAACTTTATCTACTCTACAAGTAATCTCATTTGAAACATATAATCTATCTATTTGTTATTGTGTCCCATGTCTGTGTGAGAAATGTTTGAAGAATAATAAATCTTGAAGTTGAGTAGTGAAACTGGATTTTTTTTTATCATTAAGTGATATTTTTATATCCTCCGTTTTATTAATATGTATGCTAAAGCAACCAGATGTGCTGAATGCTGAACCAAGCTGCATATGTTTAACTAATGGCTCCAAATTTATATTTGTTGGAGCAATTAAGAGGCAGATTGTACATTTTTATTAGAGTTGTGTTTTGGACACTGGGTTTACAGATTGCTTGGTTCACCAGACTAAAGTGCAAAAATCTTTTTTTTTTAGAGTCCTCCACCCCAAATAAAACTAGGCTGCAAAAGAGAATGACAGTGTGCTGACTTTTTTATGTGTAATACTAGGAGGCCAAATAAGAGATTTATGTATTTGAAAATCAGGGTCATTGAATTGTGCTGACTTTTTTATGTGTAATACTAGGAGGCCAAATAAGAGATTTATGTATTTGAAAAGCAGGGTCATTGAAGGAAATCACAACATTGTAATAATAACAGAAACATGTTTCAGCTCTAAGAGCTTACTCTTGCATATAGAAGGATGTAAAGGTTGTCATAATTAATGACAGCATCACATTTGCTAATACAATGGCATCATTGCCAAATGGTAAAATAAGAGGCAAAGCCTGGAACCTATGGTACTCTAATAAAACATACTCAAATCACCTTGAATTTGAACAACTCAGTAACAAAGCAAAAACCCAGATAAACCCAGATAAAACAAGATAAAACGGATATTGGCAAAGGCTCTTCCTACCCCCATAGTGCCTTTTTTAGGCAAGGCTCAAAAGACAAACCCACCTCCATAGGTATCACAAGGGATAAGAAACTAAGAGTAATGCTACTCAACGCCAGAAGTCTAAATCTCAAGATGCACACACTTGAAACTCTCCTTAGCATGGAGAACATCGATATCTGTGCAGTAACACAAACCTGGTTCAGGGCTCCCGAGAGCACCCCAGCACTACCAGGTTATACCTCATACCATGCTTTTCGGCCCCAAAATTTGGGCCGAACCACAAAAGGAGGGGGAGTATCGATATTCATCAAAGATACCCACACCTCCAGGTTGGTGGCAAAGCACGAAGCATCAAAGACTATCCATGTGCAACTAACAGTGGGTAAAACTGCCTTCCAGTTTATAGCATGCTACAGACCACCCTCCCAAACCCAGGAACCCCACTCGGCCTTCCTGAGAACACTGGAAAATATGAAGGTCTCTCCAAACACCATTATATTGGGCGACTTCAACTACCCAAACATAGACTGGTTGCATTACTCTAGCTCCAACACCCTAGCCCAAAGGTTCCTAGAATTCATAAACTCAAATGCTATGGAACAACTTGTTACCACTCCCACAAGAGGAGAAAACATACTGGACCTGATCATCACCAACATGGGGACTCTATGCTCCAGACCAGAAGTGTATCCCTCACTGGTAAGATCAGACCATAAACTGATCTCACTGGATATTCACATCCCGACCCCACCCCCTGCCCAGAAAACCACAGTGAAAAACTTCTCTAAAGCAAATTTCACACTCCTCAAAACTGAGGTGGAATTCTTCAAATCCCCCGGGCCTGTGGAAAATACGGCCCAGACCGCAGAATCCTTTATAAATGCATTCTATGAACACCTTCAGGAATGCATGGATCATGCAATCCCAAATAAAACCAAGACCCAATCCTCCAAAGGCAGACGTCCTGTCTGGTGGACCCCAGCCATAAACAAACTATACAATAGAAGGAGGAAGCTACTACATGATAAAGCAAAATCCCAAAAAGGGAAGGCATCTCTGATCAGTATTAGCAAAAAACTAAGGGCACTCATAAAATCGTCTAAGGCCAGCTTCGAGAGAAAAATTACACAGGACACTATAATCACAAGGCTTTCTTTAGTTATGTTAGGAACCTGGGTGGGAATTCCCAGATATGCTCAGAATGAGTCCAAAATGACAAAAAATACACCGAACCCACAGACATTGCCAACATCCTAGCTGACAGGTTCAGTGCAAACTTCTCCCCTCCTCCCCACCAAAAGGGCAAATATCTATCCCAGCAGAGTGCTGCCCCCCTGACATCTCAGATGCTCAGGTAAGAGCCACCCTCTCCAAAGCAAAAAACACAGCATCAATGGGACCAGACGGTGTCCCGGGCTGCATCCTACATGAACTCCAAGAAGAGCTAAACCCAAACATAAAACTACTGTTCAATCTCAGCCTTACTACAGGATATGTACCCAAAGAGTGGCGTACAGCATTAGTGGTCCCTCTCCACAAAGGTGGTGCCTCAACGGACCCTGGAAACTATCGCCCCATAAGCCTGACTATCTTGGTCTGCAAAGCTATGGAAAAGATCATCATGGACCTCATAAATAAAGATATTGGGGACCTACAGACACTGGATCCTACCCAGTTCGGCTTTGTTAAGGGCAGATCCTGCCTCTTAACCTGGTCGACTTCTTTGAAACAGTCACCAAGGCCATTGATGAAGGGAAGGTGGTCCACGCAGCCTACCTGGACCTCGCAAAAGCCTTCGATACAATACCCCACTCAGACATTATAGATAAGCTCACCAGCTTAAATATAAACCCCTATGTCACTAGATGGGTTGCAAACTGGCTCAAGGACAGAACCCACATGGTTAGAATTACTGGAGCCATGTCAGACTCCAAACCAGTTACAAGTGGCATCCCACAAGGCTCAGTCCTGGGACCTCTCTTGTTCGGTATATATTTCTAGGAGGTACAGGCCAACACAGAAGGACTGTGACTGACCAAGTTCGCAGATGACTGCAAACTGGGTGCCATAATCGACTCTCCAGCCGACACAAGCATCCTCCAAAAGGGCCTCATAGAAACAGACAACTGGTGCCAGAGCCATGGCCTCAAGCTAAACGCCAAAAAGTGTATAGTCATCCCCTTTGGCAAAAACAAAGTGCCCACAAATTACCACATAGGTGGTAATCCATTAAGTACAGAAGAAGTAATTAGGGACCTGGGGACCCAAGTTGATAGCAATCTCTCATTTGACAACCACGTGGCCAAAGTGGTTATACCTTACCAAACACCTGCAGCAACTGGAAAGACCCCAAAAGTACCTCACCAAGAGGATCAAAGGGCTCAAACAGATGCCATATGCTGTCCGGTTAAAGAAACTCCAGCTCTACTCAGTGGCATAACGCCTGCTCAGAGGCGACCTGTGCCTGACGTATAAAGCCATGTCCAACCCGGAATTAAGGGACATGCTGCACCTCAAAAAAATCCAAATCCCATCGAGCTACACGCTCGAGAGACTTGAACCTCAGCACTGAAATAAATAGGACATGCTGGAGGGACAGATTCATAACCCAGAGGCTCCCTTCACTCTGGAATAAAATCCCAGTCCAGGTTAGGCAGAGTCCCTCATTGACTCTCTTCAAGAGGAATCTTGATGAGTGGATGGGAGATCGTAGGTTTACCCCGGGTATCACTTCTGTGTCACTGTTAGACAGAGGCACAGTATACTAACCTTGAAAAAGGGCATAGCAAAATTAATTTAAAATGGGTGGCGAAAGCCAAACATACTCTGGTTAGGCTTATAAATGCCCTAGGGCAGATAGCCTAGTATGAACCTATGAACCTATGAACCTATAAAAGAAATAATTACACCACCCTGCAACAAAAACATCAAAGAAACTCTCAAAAAAAATGGTCAGCGATTAACAAATTACTTAAACCAGGACAAACAACAACCCCACCCCCATCCACCCCTAATAATCATAATAGCACTGCAGAACAGTTCAATAAATACTTTACAGAAAGTATTCTAAAACTCTCAAAAAACACCTCCCCCTGTCAATCCTTTGAACCCACTAAAACCAATAACAATAATAATACTTTCTCCTTCCAACCCAGCCTTATTTCTACTATCAAGAAATTATAGCAGCAGATGCAATCGCTTACTCTGTTTCCATTTTCAACTGCTCCATTTCTGAACAATATGAACCACAGATTTGGAAAATATCATATATAATCCCTCTATACAAAGGGGAAACTCAACTGAACTTGCAAATTATCGATCCATGCCATCCTATCCCTACTATCCAAAATCCTGGAAAAATGTATTCACCTACAACTTTTGCACTACCTTACAACTAACAGCCTACTAACTACATCTCAGCATGGATTTAAACCCAATCATAGCACTACGGTCGCTCTTTTGAAATTCACTGAGACCATCAATCACCACAGAAACAAAGGAAACATTGTATCAACAGTCTTCCTAGATATGTCTAAAGCCTTCGATATGGTTTCTCATCCCAAACATCTGTCCACATTTACTGACCTATACCTCAGCCACTCTATGTATTGTATGTGTGAGCTTTTTTGGTGGAACTATATTTCTGTAATGTATGTGTAGCCATTTTTATTGTATGTGGAGCTTTTCTCCCCGGGCCTCCTCTGAAAATGGGTATCTGTCCAGTTGGGCTTTCCTGGTAATCAAATGAAAATAAATAAATAAAATCTGGGGAGGAGTATCAGTTTATGTCAGTAGCAACATCAGATCATCAGTTAAATGCAACAGCACCTCTGCTGAGATACTAGGATTTACAGTTATCATTCTCAGCTTCAATAGGGCATAGATTGTTTTTTTAATAAAAGACCTAGTTTACAAGGTAAAGGTGTTACAGGTATTATGAAGGAGTTTGGGACTTATCTGGGAATAAATATCAATGGTGGAACGGGACCTGAATGCTTGTAGCATTTTCTGGAACACAGCAGCATCTCAGAAAACATCTGATAGGGTGATTCGGGATTATTCAACATACAGGATACAGGCAAGTTGTTAAATTTAAGATATGTTATCAGTCTGATTATGATTCCATAATTCAACAAAGGCAGCCATGTGACTGGTATAATGAAATATTTATTTTAATATTCAAAATATTTGGGAATGCTTTTACCAAATAAATTGATAAAACATTTGACAAATACATTTCCTCTTACATAACTTGTGGAACAAACAAAACTAAGTAATTGCACTAAACTCTTCTACCCAAGTTCTTTAGCATTAGGCTTCTTTAATTGGATAAGCATTTCTTGTTTCCTAGCACACCAGAGAAGAGAGCCAGTGTTCTTGGCTTTAGTGACATTACTTATCTCCCTGAGATACTAGCTGTCATAGACTGCACATCTGTAGAAATAAAAGCCCTGCTTGACCCACAGTAACAAAGATACATGAACAGAAAAGGCTACCATTTTGCTACCTGCCAGGAAGCATGTGATGCCATTTCACAGCCTGCCAGGAAGCATGTGATGCACATGTGATCATAACCAATATATCTGTACAGCACTCTGGCTGTTCCCATGACTAGCATTTATAGCAGAAATCACACCATTATTAACTCTTCCTACAAGGTGTCATTCTACAAGGCCTTCTAGTTGGTAGGTGCAGGCACTGTGGTTAACTTACTATATCTATATATATGTATCTATATGCTACATATATAGTGTCCAGATATAGTAACCTTACATAAACATATTGTTAATATGTTTACATCTATAGTGTATCCAATGTAGTAACCTCCAAAAATGTATGTGTTTGCACATAGTATGTCCAAAAGTAGTAACCCTTCCATACATATTGTTACTGTGCTTGCTGTACATATATGCATATACATTGTGTCCAAATATAGCACCCCCATATATGTTGTGTTTACATATTAATTGTTTCTGAATGTAGTAACTCCACACATATGTTGTTATTGTGTTGCAGAAGATGCTGGATACACATTAGAGACCTAGATAATGACACCTGTATTGAACCTTCACAGCTTTGGTAAACTCCAATGTAACAAAGTACATGTGCCAACACATAACATCATGGAGCATGTGTTTTGTCATCTGAAATCTCAGTTCTATTCCACTAACATATTCTGAGGAAACTACAATATGACCCTGCCACAATCTTCATGATGTTTCTTGCGTTGCCATTCTATATAATATGATCCTGAGAAAGAGGCAGGCTGATCACATGTTACGAAAACAGTCAGACTGAAACACATCAGACTGCATGCATCCATCACTCGCACAGAAGATACAGCACCATCACCTCCCAACAATGGTGAGAAGGAGCAGAAACATGCAGTAGCTGTACAACACCATCCCTGACAGTGAAGGGTACAATACACATTAGCGCAGATGAAGAGGCAGTACTTAGTCCAGAACTATGGACCCTGATGAGAATACAGTGATAGTGCAATGTGACACAGAATAAACATGATGCATGCAGTGTTAATATAAGTTTATGATGACCAGTGCATGGTCAGGCCAAACTGTGCATCAGTCATCTCCACATACAGCACATAGGAGGGAGGGTGGAGTGGGTCATAGCTTTCATCATGTGCTTGGGTGCTAAGAAAAACAGTGACACAACTCTAGATACATACAATGGATGGGGAGAGAATGTCCAGAATGCAAATGCAGGTGTCCAGAGGTGCCAGGTACTGTATGTCAGGTCAATGTCCTCTTTTTATTTTTCAGCAAATGTTTTGGGTTTCTAATACCATGACAAAAATGGACCCCAACACTGAGTCAGGGTATGGCTAAATTTCATGAAATTATTGCTTCAGTCTTTCATGTTTGCCAAGAGTGATCTTCTCAACACCCACAAGGTACATAGAATTGCTTCCATCTGCAGTTCATACAAGGATACAGGTATTGGTAGTATATTTAAGTATGCTTACATTTTTTTTTATTAGTCCTGTTGCTCCTACTACCATTGGAATTGTCTGGATCTCTTTATTTCACATTGTGCTAAATTCTGCTCAGAAATCCTGGTATTTTATGATTTATGTCTCTCAGTATTTAAGGCACTATAATTGCTGGGTGTAGCTATTTCAATGATTAATAGTAGTTTGTCTTTTCTTACTGGATTATATATTGGGTTTTCTGGTGTCTATTTTCTTAACTGTTGTTACTGATTGATCCCACTGTAGTCAATAATCCTTTATGGGTCATGTTTTCAAAGTTTCTCAGCTACCTGAGTATTGTGGTGTTTGCACAATCCCAAATGCAACAATCTTGCCAAATTATCTTGCCTTTCAGTATACAAATCTTCAACCATAAGTGTATCACAACAAGCAATGAGATGATGTGCTACTGTTTCCAGTTCTGTTTTACAGAAGCTGCATTTGTATTTTTCCCCACTTTTTCTATAGGCTTTGTAAACCAACATGTTCATATCCCATATTCTTGGGCTGCTATTTTCAGCCTTTCATCTTTTGGTTTCATTTCACCTCTCCTTAACCATTTCTGTGTCAACTTTGGGTCATCATGTGGTTGTTCTAGGAGTTCTCTAAACTTACTTCATCTATTTCCAAATATTTATACAATCCCTCTTATTCAAGTTTCTTTATATCACATTACTGTCCCAAGTTGGTATTTCATTGGTGCTGTAGCTTTACTGTAATAAATGTTGTGTTTGCATATTTAGCAAGACCAAATGTAATTTTTTTTATCTGAGAAAGTTTTAGCTATTTGTAGTTGTGCTTTCAAATCCACATCTGATGAACTCTACAATTTTATATAATCCAAAAAGGTAGATGAGATGTCTTTGAACAAGTTTTTTTTCTGGAAGTTAAACTGTAGCCATAGCCTAGTCCATGAAGTAAACAATATAACGGGTTGAAGGGAAGTCAAAATAGCAGTGGTGACAAAAAGTCGCCATGAAATACCCCCTTTGAACTTTTATCCGTAAGATAATAATTTTCCCTTTGTCATGGTTCAGCTATAAAGTGGTTTGCCACCTTTTCATAGTCACTGCAATGTACTTGATCAATATAAGGTGTACCTTATACATCTGTAATCATTCAATAATCCCTGAAGGTAGAATGCTGCTGAATGCTTTATCTGTAATCTATCCATCCCATACTTAGATTTGTCCCCTTTTTACAGCTCCCTGATGGCTTTATTTAACAGTACCTGGTCCTCTGTTGCATATGGCTTTCTTTTATTACCTTTTTGTTCTTTTGCCATGATTACATTTTTTTCTAGATGGCTATAAACTCTGCTTTAATTCCAATATATAATTTATATAGCGTCGAAAGGCAAGTTATTGGCCTGTAGTTCTTAGAATGGCTTGCAGGTTCAGCCTTAAGCAGGATTATGTTTTTCCTGTTTTTGATCAGTTTGGTGTCTGTTCAGAATGTCCATTTAAATAAATTTTACTCAGGCTATATCTTTGTTAATCACACATAAAAGGTTGAGTCAACGTGATGTACAAATAAACAAAACCACTATAAAAAATGAAATCCTTTAATATATGAGCGCTTTTGCAGTGTATGCACTGACTGCTTCATCAGACATGGTTAACAAACTATCAAATTAAATTTAAATAGTAAGAATAAAAGAATACATCCACTCAAAAATTACATCTCATTGGCTCATACTTACTAGTAACTCTGAAATTAGGAAGGTGGTAGGTGATCTACCTTGAATTTCTTTTAGGAATAAGAAGTCCTTGAGGAATATGTTGTGTTATCAGGATGATAGGATGATGAACGTTCAAAAGACATTTGCTGGTACATTACCTTGCAATAGTTGCAGATTTTGAGCTACATTGACATAACAGGTAGTTTTACACACTCAGACAGTGGGAAGGTGTTCACCTTTACTCTTTCAGCTAACTGTAATACTGCTGATTTGGTATGCCTGGCAGCGTGCCAGGTGTGCCACACTTTTTACATAGGTAAAACTAATCAGAGGTTGAGAGACCGTATTCGTGAGCATGTTTATGACATCACCACTGAATCTACATAAGTTTAAGTTCATGGTGATACATAAAATGCATTTTAATAACACAGATGGTGATACAGAGAATAAAAATGAAGCGCAGGAAGTAAAGTGGATGGTAAGGTTACAGCCTGACAGGGGTAGAGGCTTAAATGAGAAGATTTCTTTAAAGCCTTTTCTGAAATTGAGGAAAGTTTATAGGTGAAAGAAGGTTGCTGTTATATACTTGTCACAATGCAAAGTGTATAAAATGTATTATAGTGTTTATTTTTATGTACGAGCAATTTTTGCTTTGTTTTTATGGAGGTTTTAGTCATTATATGTAGTATTATTATTGCTGATTTTTAAATATGGTGCATTGTATTTTTAAATGTTGATGGCATATGAATTAAGTGTATCTGGTGATGTCATAATGAGATGCAATTTTTGAGTGGATGCATTCTTTTATTCTTACTATTTAAATTTGATTTGATAGCTTGTTAACCATGTCTGATGAAGCAGTGCATACACTGCGAAAGTGCTCACATATTAAAGGATTTCATTTTTATAGTGGTTTGTTTTGTTTATTTGTACATCACATTGACGCAACCTTTAATGTGTGCTCTACTAGTTGTTTTTACTTGGGCTGAGTCATTTGTCATCTATGCTGCAGCTTTTATTTGCTGGATTTGGTTTCATTTTCTACTGGCAGTTGAAATGATTGCTGAAGGAGGTGTACCTGAAATTGAGCTTGATTATACTCCAGGACAGACTGTTGATGCTCCAGCTGAGCAGAATCGTTTTAGTGACAGTTTGAAAAGTCGGACTAACCCCCTGCTTTCGAGGGGTAGGCTGATTTCTGAGGGTAAGCCGATCTTTGAGAATACCATTGATTATATGCAGCTGATAAAGAAGGTACATGCGTTGGAGTGTGATTTATTTAAAATGAAGTGCTCACAGGTTCAACCTTTTCATTTAGAAGCTTGTTTAGAGTACAGGGTTATTCTTCCTGGACTGAGGATATTGAAGATGCCTAATTATGGAGATAAATATCCTCAGCTGCTTGCCAAATGGCAACAAATGAATTTAGATTTGAGTTATAACTATTTAGACTTACTTATTTATTTTTCACTTCCAGAGGAACATGCATTATCTGATTGTAGTTGCACAGCAACAATTGTATCAGGAGTTTCCTGGAGACTTAGTTGATGAGAAAATGTGTGGCTTCATTGATTCAGTAACTTTATATGAGAAGAGGCTCATGCATGCTAAGTTCAAGAAACTGGAGAGGGACAGAAAGGACTTTGCCAATGGTCATGTTTTTGTGTGGCCGAGGTTCAATAATCCAGGTACTGTAGTAAGCGTAGGTGAAGATATAACCACGGCAACCAATGCTACTTTGATGACAGCTTTATACTGCAATCAAAATGGTTTGGCAGGACGTTCTCTTTCCAGCAATTCCATGCATACAACAGCTACATGGTCAATACCTATCATAGAATCAGGAGTGAGAAGAAAGATCAATGGAATGCAGACACTAGAGGGAGCTATTTCATCTACAGCTACTCTAAATGTTGATGTTGCTCATTTGGAGACCGTCATGGTTAATAAACCTGTGAGTGGAAATAATGAAGGGACTTCTGGCAACACTCAGGTTTTTCACCCTCTCCCCCATAGTACTGCAAGGGACACATTGGCATTTGAATCGAGTCATAAGGAACCATTCGAAGAGCAGAGGGCGACAGAAATGGAAGTTCCAGCAGGAAGAGGGGAACTCGCAAACTTTGAAGAAAATGTGGCAGCAGGAGAACAAGGATTAGTGTGGGACATTTTGTCTAAGGACTTAACTCTTGGTGAGTTATCTCTCCTTGGTAAAGGGTTGTCATTTATCCCTACACAGTGTTCTGACACTGTTGACTCAATATTTGACTTGAGAATGTTTGCCAGAAGTATTATGTTGTGGCTTACATTTAAAGGGGATGGTGTTACTCGTTCATGTATTTTTAAAAAAACAAGTACTTTACAGCTCACTAACCATCCTACTATTGAAGCGTTTTGTAAAATGTGTGAGCAAGACTTTTGCAATGTTAAGGATGTTATTAAATCTACAAATTTGAATGCAGTAGAAAAAGAAGCATTAGAAGGTTTACAGAGAGATGATACCATTATTGTTAAGCCAGTGGAAAAGGGAGGTCCAGTTGTAGTAATGGACCGGACGTCTTACATTGAGTCAATAGATAAATTATTGAGTGACACTAAAGCATACAAGTAGATAGACATGAGTGCTGTCAATAGGATTATTTTGAGAGTTCAAGATTTTTTATATGCTATGTTATTGTGCAATAGTATCACACCTGAATTGTTTAAGTATTTTGTGACAGAGAGACCTATGATATCGAGGTTGCACGGACTCCCCAAGATCCACAAGCATCCCACATTACCTCCATTCCATCCGATTGTTTCCAGACGAGGGTGGTGTACAGAGTCATTTTCGATTTACATAGATAGAAGTTTAAGACCCATTTTTAACAACAACAAACATATTTTGAGAGAGTCAAAACAGTTTCTGCAGGAGTTGTATATTTTCTCAGAACAAGAAGAGAGACCCATGGATGGCCGATTATTGGTTACCATGGATGTATCTTCTCTGTTTACCATCATACCGAATACAACAGGTATAGACATGGTGCATGAGTGTCTATTAGACACAGATTACAGGTCAGTTTTGATATTGATTTCATTTGCTCCCTGTTAGAAATTGTGTTGGAAAATAATGTGTTCATGTTCGATCTGTGAATGTATTTACAAACCGAAGGTGTTGCCATTGGTACATCCATGGCTAACAGATACAAAAATGTAGTTATGGCTCAGTGGGAGAACAACACCATCCTGAATTCAGAGATAGGGAGGCATGTGGTTTTCTACAGGAAGTTCGTTGATGACCTTTTTTTGTTATGGGATAGTAGTAGGACTGACCTGGAAATGTTTGTAGGGTATATCAATAATAGTACCTTTTTAAGGTTTGAAGTGAAAATGGCGGTAGATGAAGTGGACTTCCTGGACATCAAGATATTCAGGAAACCATGTGGATCTTTCAGTACCACACTTCATTGTAAGGGATGCACGAGAAACAATTTATTACACAGGAAAAGCATGCACCCAGGGCATGTTTTCAAGAATATTGTCAATGGACAGGGCATGCGTATGTCTAGATTAAATTTAGATTACTCCAAGTTTGAGGCAGATTTGACTGCCTTGAAAGATATGTTTCTTGAGAGAGGTTACAACAGATGCGAGCTTGACAGTACTTTTAGTAATATTACCAAGCTACATACTACCATAGCTAAACCTTATTTCACTACGGCTAGTGATGGTATCACTAGACGCATTAATGAGCAGGATGTTGTACATATGCCATTGTATTATAACAGCAATGTAAATCAATTTACAAGTGTAGTTAAGAAGTACTGGCCCATACTTACTAGTAACTCTTAAATTAGGAAGGTGGTAGGCAATCAACCTGGATTTTCTTTTAGGAATAAGAGGCCCTTGAGGAATATGTTGTGCTATCAGGATGATAGGATGATGAATGTTCAAAGCACATTTGCTGGTACATTATCTTGCAATAGTTGCAGATTTTGCAGCTACATTGACATAACAGGTAGTTTTACACACCCAAACAGTGGAAAGGTGTTCACCTTTATGCTTTCAGCTAACTGTAATACCACTGATTTGGTATACCTGGCAGTGTGCCACAGTTTTTACGTAGGTAAAACTAATTGGAGGTTGAGAGATCGTATTCATGAGCATGTTTATGACATTACCACTGAATCTGATAACAATGCATTAGCTAAGCATGTTGTTAGGTTTGGACCAACACATAAGTTTAAGTTCATGGTGATACATAAAATGCATTTTAATAAGAGGGGTGTTGATACAGAGAATAAAACTGAAGCGCAGGAAGTAAAGTGGATGGTAAGGTTACAGCCTGACAGGGGTAGAGGCTTAAATGAGATTTCTTTAAAGCCTTTTCTGAAATTGAGGAAAGTTTATAGGTGAAAGAAGGTTGCTGTTGTGTACTTGTCACAATACAAAGTGTATAAAATGTATTATAGTGTTTATTTTTATGTACAAGCAATTTTTGCTTTGTTTTTATGGAGGTTTTAGTCATTATATGTAGTATTGTGATGCTGATTTTTAGATATGGTGCATTGTATTTTTAAATGTTGATGGCATAGCAATTAAGTGTATCTGATGATGTCATAATAAGATGTAATTTTTGAGTGGATGCATTCTTTTATTCTTACTATTTAAATCTGATTTGATAATTTGTTGACCATGCCTGATGAAGCAGTGCATACACTGCAAAAGCGTTCACATATTAAAGGATTTAATTTTTACAGTGGTTTTGTTTATTTGTACATAACATGGACTCAGCCTTTTATGTGTGTTCTACTAGTTGTTTTTACTTGGGCTGAGTCATTTGTAATCTGTGCTGCAGTTTTTACTTGCTATATCTTTGTTAATACCTTTAGCCAGAAGTTAGGTACTGCATCTGGGCCTGAGGTTTTCCAATATAGGAGCTTTTCTTAATTTTTGTTTTGATTTCTCCCAATTCATGATATCTACATTAGAGCTTTTTACTGTTTCGTTTAACTCTTCCATCCATTTGGCATCTTTATTCCATTCAACAGCATCTTAATAAATGATTCTTTAAAAAGTACCTACTTTTTTCTTAGTGGTGTTTCTATTATATTTGCTTTGTTTCATAAATCTATATAAAACTCTTCTGGGTCATCAATGAATTGCTTCTTTTGTACTTTTCCTTTATCTGCATTCCTTCTGTGATTTTCTGCTTATGCTGATATTTTTAGTTTATTATTGAAAGCAAAATATAAATCCTTGCCTGTTTAGTATTGAGTGTTGCTTTTATCACATCTATATTTCTAAGAATTTTTGATGGTCTATTCCCTTTTCTGTATTCTTCTATCAGTGATCATTCTTGTCTTAGTTGCTTTATAGTTTTCTGTTTCTGTTGCTTCCATGGGGACATTCTACATGTTCTTTCCTTTCCTTTGTTGCTCTACATTTTTGTAGAAATATTTTATCTGCTATTACTTTAGCTGCACAGTAGTACATCCTATTTGTTTGTGTTATAGCACATGCATTTCTTTCAATAGTCTCAGTTACTACATGTATCTGTTTTACCAGTCTTCTAACATTTTAGATCTTATTTACTTTCTGTAAATCTGTGTCTTTCACCTATCTTAATATGTCTGTCCATCTCTACTAAATCAAGCAAGTCTTCCACTATATCATTTTCTTCTGGACTGAGAGTATCCTCTTTGCTGTCAGTATCTTGCTCTTTCCTTTGCTGTGCAATTTTAAATGAGCTTCTATTCAACTTTCCTATAGAAGTTTCCAGAACATTGACATGTGATAGAACTTCTTCAGATGCATCCTGCTCCACAACTACAACCTCATTGGCCCATCATGTTGCAATATTGTCTGACTCACAGTTTTCACTTTTTCCTGCTCTTTCTCCATTGTGTAATTCTAACTAGACTTTCATGAAAGTCTCCTGTAGAAAGTTCCAGTTTATCTCCTTCACATGCATCCTGCTCCATCTGCTGTTCAACATCTGGGGACTCATTGACTCAATTACAAGGTTACAATATTGCCTGTGCTGGAGTTTCCACAATTAATCCTTCACTTCATAGGTGGCCTATCACTTCAATTTCTATTTGCTTAACTTGCTCCTCATTAAACATCTTTAAATTATATTCCACATTTGCAATCTTATTTTTTATTGTGAAATGTAACATATCCAGGCTTCCTTACTAGTATTTCTCTTCAATTTACTTTGGAGTTGCATTTTTCATATTGATTAGTTAGGCTTTCTTCTTTGCATAAGTATTGCAAAATATCAGATCTCTTTTTCTTGTCCATGATCATGTCTCTTTTTTAGACCTTTCAATAACTCTGGTGTTGTTCTTTATGTTGTCTCCCTTCCTAGGTTTCCTCCTAAACAAGGTGGCTCAATGTTTCTTCATCTAGGCAAGGCTTTGCCCTGATTTGTGGCATTAAGGATCATACATTGTCTGTAGCTTTTAACAGTTTTTCTGGTGAAAATATTCTCTTTCCTCTAATTTCTCTCTTATTCTTTCTACAAATCCTCTATGTGGAAATTATATTTTTTTCGTAGTAGTAACAATACATAATCTCTTCCTTACTGTGAAGAGTTCACTTTATTGTCTATATGCCTCTTGCTTGGCTTATCCATTTTTTGTTTGTTTTTTTCTGGCCACTTCTTCCTTCTACTGTAGGCAGACCACCATCAACCTCAGCTCGGCCTAGCCCTGTGGTAGGAATATTTCCATTCTGTGCATACACTAGCAGTGACCATTTTTTTTTTCATCCAGGGAACTGTGCACCCAGTCTTCTTTTTTATTTTTTTGACCTGCCTTTCTCCATGATATATTAAATACAATCTATATATCTGTGTCTCCTTAGTGAGATTCACCAAGACTTGAGGATGAATTCAGTTCCAGCAATATGACTCTCCTTTTCTTACTGATTTCATCTCTCCATTCTGACCCCTGTACACCAAAAATGGCACTTCTTTATCCTGGGACCTGTGCATGTAGTCTGAGATGAGGTTGGGATTCCACTTTAGACCATGACATTGGGCCATTCCACTGTTGCACTACACTGGGGTCCTCTCTGGCAAAGATGCTGTATGACTGCTGGTCCATGACATGGACAGAGTTGACTGATAAGATGTCCTGCCAATAGAGGTTGGATGTCATTGACTCTTCTGAATAAAGAAGGTAGAGTGTTATACAGTTGCAGATGCAGGTATGATCTGTGTACCCTGAGATAGTGAAGTCCCCTTACATGGCTACCTCAGATATATACATTAACCAGAAATCAGACAATTGTGACATTATAAGCAGTGATGGTGACACTGGCAGTCATCCTCATGGAAGTGGGATGTGTCACCAGATCTATGCTGGACTAGGTAACAGTAGAGTATGCCTGGATGAAAGGCTAGCACATGGGTTGATCGATCCCAAGTGTTGGTCACATGTCAGATGTCAGCTGTGACATAAGACAGCATTTGGCACTCCTACAAAGCTGGACTGCTGTGAGTATAGCCCGTATATCATATGCAGTGCATGCATCTACTGCTGCAGCTGCATGGGGAGCATCACTGGTTCTCACAGACAAGGGGAGCTTTCCATACTGGAGATGGTGAGAATTCAGACTGTATGGCCTCAGGTTTATCTGTGGGTGAGACATCACCTTTGCGATACAGTGTGGATGATGTCACTCTGAATGGAAGGAGATAGTGCAATTGTGCCATCTGATGGTGACTCGGGTATCTGTATCACATCATCATTCTCAGACCTTCCATTGATATAAATATCAGCCAGTTGTTCTGCTCCAATAACTTCAGGTGTCACTATAGTAGTGTTATATCCTGTGACTATGCAAGAGGCACACTGGAGTGAACGTGAGTACCCCTGTACAACTGGGTCTCTGTTGCATGAGTTCCTGTGCTACGACTGGGCCCCTGTGGTATAAATACCCCTGCTATGACTAGGTTCCTGTGGCATGAGTTCCTGTGCTACGACTGAGTCCCTGTAGCATGAGTACCCCTGCTATGACTAGGTCACTGTGGCAGTAGTATCTGTGCTATGACTGGATCCTTGTGACATGAGTAACCCTGCTACAACTGAGTCCCTCAGCATGAGTACCTGTGCTATGATTGGGTCTCTGTGACATGAGTACCTTTGCTATGACTGGGTTCCTGTGACATAAGTACCTTGCTGTAACTGGGTCCCTGTGGCATAAGTACCTTGCTGTAACTGGGTCCCTGTGGCATGAGTATCTGTGCTATGACTGGGTCCCTGTGGCATAAGTACCTTGCTGTGACTGTGTCCCTGTGGCATAAGTACCTTGCTGTAACTGGGTCCCTGTGGCATGAGTACCTGTGCTATGACTGGGTCCCTGTGGCATACGTACCTTGCTGTAACTGGGTCCCTGTGGCATGAGTACCTGTTCTATGAGTGGGTCCCTGTGGCATAAGAACTTGTTCTATGGCTGGGTCAATGTGGCCTGAGTACCTCTGCTACAACTGGGTCCATGTGGCATTGGTACATGTGCTATGACTGGGTCCCTGTGGCATAAATACCTCTGCTATTACTGGGTCTCTGTGGCATGAGTACCTGTGCTATGATTGGGCGCCTGTAGCATGAGTACTTTTGCTATGACTGGGTCTCTGTGGCATGAGTACCTGTGCAATGACTGTGTCCCTGTGGCATGAGTACCTCTGCTACAACTGAGTCCTTGTGGCATGAGCAACTGTGCTACAACTGGATCCTTGTAGCACAAGTATCTTTATTACAACTGGGTCCCTGTGGCATGACTACCAGTGCTACTACTGAGTCCCTGTGGCATGCGTACTTGTGCTACAATTGTGTCCTTGTAGCATGAAAATCTCTGCTACAAGCTACAACTGGGTCCCTGTGGCATGACTACCAGTGCTACTATGAGGTCCTTGTGGCATGAGTACCTGTGCTATGACTGGAAACCTGTGGCATGAGTACCTGTGGTATGACTGGATCCCTGTGACATAAGTACCTGTGCTACAATAGAGTCCTTGTAGCAGGAGTATCTGTGCTACACCTGGGTCCCTGTAGCATGACTACCACTGCTACTACTGGGTCCCCATGGCAGGAATACCTGTACCAATACCAGGTCCCTGAGGCAGGAGGATCTCTGCTACAACTGGGTCCCTATGGCATGCATTCTAAGGGTGTGGTGTTCATAGGTGATATACCATACAATACCAATGTACCTTTACTGCCATTGTGACATGGCTAATATCTGATATTCCTATAGCAAGACATAGAAGCAGCATATACTGTGGTCAGCCTACAATCTGTATATCCAGTGTGACTGTACAGAAATTTGCTATACATGGTTCTGACCTGGTACATCATTCACCAAGATGCATGGAGGTCAGTCCATCCTAATGCCAGGACTCATTCTTCCATGGATGATCCCAGAACAGGGACACCAAAAAGTCCTCTATTCTCGGGTGGCCCTTCTTCTATCTGATGTCTCTGCTAGCATTTAACTTGCATTTGCCTTGGCACAATATAGCATGTTGGTGACAAGCTTATGCCATTACTGTAATGTGGATTCACCCCCCCCCCAGCACTGATGTCATAGACCAGTGTCTGCCACACCTCATCCCACAAGGACTGCAGCTGCTCATGGGTCTTGAGTTCTTCTAGCAGTATGTCATTTTCAGCAGGACTGAAACAGTCAAGCCTCTGAAATCCACCTCATTGACTAGTCATGCAAATACCTGTGGACACAATAGCTTTACACTATATACTATCAGGAATTATAGTATGATAGCTACAAACACTGCTAATGCTCTCCACTACACACATCAGCCAGTGGGGACATTTGAGTTTCTGTACCTAGTCAGCAGTCTTAGCCCTAGCATAATAACTTACATAGCAGTTGTATGCACTATGCACCTGAAAGACTAATAATCAAATACAATCAAAGCAATAATATATCTCTCTCTCTGACTGTCACTATCTTGAGGATCACAGTTTGTCAGCTGTTGAGATTTGGAGGAGGTGATGGTGGAGTTCATGGACCAGTGGATTGAAGCCTGCACTGGCCACCTGGAGAGGGATATTGTGCAGCTAATAGAGTTGCATCACTGCCTATCACTGCCTTCTCCAGCACCTCAGTCAGGGCCCATTGGTGAGAGCAATCATAGTGGTAGCTGGCCTTTTCCTGGGTCTAGCCCAGGAAGTACAGTGAGGAGCTGAGTCCCCACCCTAGCCCATATACTGGTGTCCCCTTACCTTGTATGTAATCTCTCTCCCCACGTTGGGTGTCCAGTCCTCCCTACCACTTGTCCTCTTCATTTTTGAGATGATTTTTTGGCATCTGTGCCTCAAATACATAATAATATGGTTACAGTCAAGAGACCTGATCATAATCCCCTGTGTTATCAATGATGCCCTTGTGCATATTGTACACAGCTGTCAGCATGTACATAGACTGATTTTCCTTACAAGGGCCTAGCCTGCCAAATGTTAACTTTCATTCTGGGGCATTCCTCTGTGACAAATGATATTTTGGAACACAGTGTTGTATCGTTTACTCAGCCTTATAACAACTTTAATTCTTATAACTGCCAGACAACTTTAGGGTAGAGAAAAAGTGGTTAACAAAAACAGAATAACCCTTCCCTATAAGAGTATCCAGCAATTTTATATACTGCCCCCTGTGGTTTACTCTACCATGACCCTCCCTCCCCCTTTATATCACTAAATAGTCATACTGTATATTCAAGTAATTATATGTCAGCTCAGCCATCATCATCTGTTGGAAAAAAGAAATAGGCAGTCAGATTTCATCACTGTAATCAATGCTCAACAGATTAAGAAGCTACAACACACTCTTGCCGCAGTTTTGCTAAAGAAATAAATAATAAATATTCTCAAAAATTGTAACTGTTACTGGTATTACATATCTGGTCATGCTAGAGAAGAAAAAATGAATTATTGATATTTAGGCACATGCAAAAGCTTTAGCGATGTGGATTATGCCCAAAGTTGTGAGTGAAACAAGGAATTCCAAGGGCAGGTATATAGATTTTGTTCTTAATCTTGTGATCTATAACACTATTGATTATTATTTTGGATATTTACAGTCAGGCATTATATGTGCCTTTCTCTTCTTGTTGCAACTCTATTTGTTGTTACTTCCTGTTTACTTATATCTACTTTTGTCTATGCCATCTTTCAACCATGGCATGTCATTTTCTGTGCCTTTTGGCCTGGGTCATGACCGAAAAGGGTCACCAGACTTGTTTAGCTATCCTATTAATAAATGAAAAAATACCAAGTGGATCCTGTGGATGGGATTGAGATGGTGTTTTCTGAGAAGGACACATGAATTAATCAGAGCTCACCATACTCAGAATAGGATTCAGTAAATGTATTTAAACAATTTCTATTTTGCTGCTTAGGCAGAATCAAGGAATTAAGATCACAGAAATTTGGGCCTAAAGAAGTTTTCCCGTACCCCCAAGAATGAATGATCTTGGAGTTAGTATATTTAAAGATATGAGAGAACTTGCCACTCCAAAAATATTTTAGTTTCCACTTTTTGTTAAATTCTGTGTTATAATTTCAAGTAGTTATAGGACTCTGGTGTGAAACTATTTTTGACAGCACAGAAAATAGTCCAGTTGTATTAGCTACACTGTACTCATTACAACTTTCATGCACCTCATAGGTTTTAATACCAAACCAAGTCAGTTTATAGGTGTATACTGACTGCATCCAAGTGCTTCTTTGAGAAGAACAACAGCTTCATCAACAGAGATATAACGGTATGACATTTTGAATTTTATTTCAGAAGAACGACAAATTAGCTTTTTTTCTTTCTTAATTTGTTAAGATGATTGGCTGGAAAAATAATTGTTTACAATGTGGAAAAACTTCAAGCTGTTCAAAAGCCATGCTGTGCTCATGAAACTAAGAATAACATAAATTGCTAGAATGGATTTGTTGATCACTAGCTGACAACTTGTAATTTCTTTAGTAACCTAGGAAGATAGAGAAATCATTGCTGAGCAGTGGATTCTATGGGGAAATGCTAAGAAATATAAACTCAACACATGCTTATCATATGTATTAGTTCTGTCTCTGGTACTAATAACATTCTTTATTGCCATCAGGTTGAGATTTAGCAAATAGCTTTGAAATTTCCAAGTGGTGATAGAGAATCTGGCAGTTCAATGTAATTCCTTGATTAGCAATGAACTCAAATCCATCTAAGTGGTTAACAAACATATCCCATTTAATAATTTTATTTCATCTTAATCATATAGTGCTAATATAAATATATAATTATTGGCTAAACAAATACTGTGTTTCTTTTACCTTTGTAAAATCTTTGCTGAATTCATCTGTGTGACAGAGGAGAGATAGGAAGTGATAACATGATTGCCTGCAGAAAAAGGGCCCTAGTCGAACATAATAATCAAAAATTCATACAAATGAAAAAGAAATCTGAAACAGCGGTACACATCCAGATTTTACATAAATGTATAACTTTAAATTATTGTAAAGTAAATGCCACAGACCAATTAGTTTCAGAATCAGCAAGATAACCTTCAGGTTTGCACTTTTTTAAAATGGCCCTTTCCAAATTACTAAAAAGATCTCCTTAAGGAAAAAAATCTCTGTATACAACATGCAGCTCCAGCATCCTAGGCAGACTGACATACTTACATCATCTAGTAGAACATTTCATGGCAATAGTTCTGATCCTCAAAACAGCTGCACCTACAACGTACGGATACAGGGAGGAACAGAGACCAAAAATGTTTTCTTGTTAATGTTAAGATTTCTTGTAATCCCGTACTACCTAACAAATGTTCTCAACTTCTAACCAGGAAGGGATTAGCAGAGGATGGGAGCCAAATATGTGGGACAATCCCCTACCACTTCTCCAGAACACCTCCAACATCTGACTGGATAGCCAGGGTAGAGGGAAGCAAGAATCGGAGAGGTAAAAAAAAAAAAGATAAAAGCTGGAGCATACTCCAAGCATGCAATAGTAACAAAATAGAGCTCATTGATAACAAATGGAGCACAGAGCACAACGTTCCATTCACCAGATGAAAAGGCCCATCCTATGAGTCCTTTTACTGTCTTCATTTGTGAGAAAAGAATTCGGGCATAAATAGGGATTTGTCCTTCAGGGCATGATAGAACTCAGATACTGACAACTGGAGTAAGTTATCTGTGCTCGTACCAAAATGTCTACTACAGTAATATAGCTCCAAGTAATACAGTCGACAATAAATCTTTTTTAGCTATCTGTGGATTCCAACATACAAAAGCTGGTCACATCGCCTAAGACTGACCTGATATTTAACTTTCAAAAATGACATCATTGTGTCACCATTTAGCAACTATACCCCATAAAAAACAGCCTTATACCTGCAACTTTCTAACCTTCTGTAACCCTTCTCATTCACCATCAGAATGCAGCCCCAAAATGTGCCAAAAGGTTAATATGGCCATATCATGAGGAGTCCTGAAAAAAGTGAGAATCCCTTTAACAGTGAAGCAATCAAGAGAAACTCAAGAACCTTCAGAAATCAGAAAAAAAACAGCAGGCCCAAATGAGGTCACAGAAGATATGTTCGAGGTTTTTGTTGAGATGGGGAGAAATGTCTTCTGAGACAACTCATAGCAGTTTGGAGAGAAAGGCATATCCCAGATTACAGAATCAGCAATCTAGTGCTAGTAAAAGAGGAAAGGGAAGTGTAGTGGTAGCAACCCCCTGTTAGACTGAGTGAAAGTGCTGGAGAGAGGATGATTGCTAAATAAATATAGAATAGTAGAAAGTAACATGGGAGATGAACATTATGGATTCAGATCACAAAGCAGCATAACTGACTGATATTTGCAGTGAAAGACAAGGATAGTGAAGAAGAAGCTAGACATGAGGAAAGAGCCCAGCTGGGCATTCCTTGCTGTGGTGAAAGCATATGGCAAGCTCCCAAGAAAGCTGATCTGGGCAGCCTTATGATAATTTGAAGTCCTGTAAACATTGGTAGAATTAGTGCAGGCTATGTACAAGGACCCAATGACACAGGTATGAACAGTGTTTACACTCACAGAGAGGGTTCCCAGTAAGGGGGGTGCATCACGGTTCAGCTCTGAGCCCACTGTTGCTCATACTGATGATTGACTACATTAACAAACAAGTTGGAGGGGACATATCAACAAAGCTGCTGTGTACAGATAATGTGGCATTATGACAAACTCTGAACAAGAACGTAAGAAAATGATAGGGAAATGGAATGCAAAACGGAAGGCATGTGGGATGGAAATGAGCAGGGATAGGACAGCTGTCATAGAAGCAAATAAGGAAAATAAAAAAAATAAAATTTAAATGGAAGGAAAAATAATGGCGAATGTTAACAGCTTGAAGTATTTCTTAGGGGTGGTTGAGGAGAAGAGAAGCCTGAATGAGGAGATTAAAGGTAGAATCAGAGAGGTTGCAACCAACTGGAGCACAATGTCAGTGGTAGCGTGTGACAGAAGAATGTCAAAGAAGCTGAAAATTAAAGTGTACAAAACAGTGGTGCGATCAGTACTTCTGTATGATACAGAAGCCTGAACAATGAAGGCAGAGCAGTTGAGGAAGCTAGTGGTGATGGAGCTGAAGTGCCTGAGACAGGTGATAGGATGCAAACTGTGGGACAAATGAAGAAATGATGATGTCAGAGCAGAAGCAAAAGTCACTCCAATTGCAGAAAAGGTAAAAAAAAACAGATTGCAGTGGGTCAGGCATGTGTGTAGGAAAGCTAAAAATGATTTAGTAAAGAAAATTGAGGAGAGATACAAAGAAGGCAAGATGAAAGGAGGATATCCAACAAAAAGATGGATAGAGTGCATGAGCAAAGACCTGCAACAGGCATGACTGTTGGAGAAGAAAGAGTGGCACAGAAGTGAGAGAGATGATGATAATTGCTGAGACACCCGGAAACCATGTAGAAAATGGGAAAAGGGTGTTAATGGTTATGGCAGTGACAATGATGATATGTGGCCGTACGTCTCAACTTCATAGAGCAAACATATTGGGCAAACCAAAAATAATGGGATGACAAAGGCTTGATTTTAAATATTGCCCTTATAAACATAAAAACTTAAGAAAGTTGCTAGAATAGCAGGTTTTGCATTAACTTCTATTTTCTCAAGCATATGAAGTCTGAAACTCAAATGTTTGTCATTATTTAGGTACTTCAGTCCTCAATGATTTGCAGGAAACCCACAGATTCTATAAAAGAACAGACCAAAAATGTAAGGCAGAAATCTGGACATTCTGCAAAATTCTAGAAAGCTGAGAGATAGGTGTATGGCTCTCTAACAGCATCAACAACATAAGTTAAATTGACACCTCATATTGCTTCTGTAAGATCCTTCAGATGAGCAAGAGAAACAAATAATGTAATATAACAATTAACTAGGATGGCCTCTAGCATAACTGTGTCGATACAACGTAAGACATGGATCAGGGGGTTCTAACAGACTGTTTGATCTCTAAAATTAATAGGAATCTACTCACAGATTTGCAGGACTTACAACAGAAGAGTATTTTTTAGTATTTGTTATATCATTATTTCCAGGTGAACAGATAATAGGAAGTTACTATGCTATTGGTCCTGAGCCCTTATAAGCCTACCCAAGAGTTTAGTCCATGTTTAGACAAGTCGGCACCAAAGCCCCTGTCCAGCAGGGTCATAGACAGAATCTCAGGGATGTATTTTCTGTTTCCCATCCAGTAATCCAGGTTGCGCTTGAAAAGGGATAATGAGGTACTCTGCTTGATGTGGAGAGGGAGTCTATTCCACAGATGGGGGAGTCTCTGGGACACAAATCTGTCCTGCCAACAACACCTATTGATGTCACAGACCAGGTAGAGGTCACACACATGGGTTATTCAAGTGGAGCTTGACTTGGGGATATGCAGCAGTCCCATCAAGGCAGGGTCTGAGATTGATTTGTATGCCAAACAGAGGTCACCTCTGAGGAGTCTGTATGAAACTGAGTAGAGGGACAGGGCTTTTAGCCTAGCTGTGTAGGGTAGATGTTTGAGGCCCTGGATTCTTCTGGTGAAGAACCTCTGTGGTCTCTCCAGCTGCTGCATGTGCTCTGCGAGGTACATGCCGAAGGAGGCATTGTACTCAATAATTGGCCTTATAAGGGAAGAATACAGGGATGTTATGACCTCCTTGTCTCTGGATGAGATACCTTTACTTATGAGGTGGGCCATGTAGAAAGCCTTTCGTACAGTGGAAGCAACATGGTGGTCAAAAGTCAGGTTGCTATCAATCTGGGTGCCCAAATCCCTCATGACAGATTGCATGCTTAGGACATTGTTATTAATATGATGATATGTGGGGACGTCACTCTCCCCAAAGGGGATGATGATGCATTTTTTTGGCATTCAGCTTGAGGCCATGTTTCTGGCACCAGATGTTGCCAGTGATTCATGAATAAGGTTTGTCTGGGCCATGTATTTTAATTTTGCACTTAACTAGTGGCCTGTGTTATAATTTTGGCTTTTAACACACATATCTCACCAAGAAATAAACAGCTGCAGCTGAGGTAATCAGAAAACATTGCTGTGTTTTGATGCTAACAAATACTACTTAAAAATTCAAAAGTTAAAAGCCTGTTTCTCAAAGTAAATATTGATTAATACTCCACAACTTTAGTGGTGTTCATTGTTTTTGTGGATTGGTCAAGAAGCTGTTGAATGAAGATGAAGGGCAGTTGTACATGGTGTTTATAAGTGACTGGGCAGTGAATGCAAAACCTTCTTTACAGACTATAACAAAAATATTCTAGCATGTTTGTCAAACTGAAAAATGTTAAATTCATGAGATGGACTGAATTATTACCTGTATTGTGAAATAAATGCAGATCAGATTAATGAAGCCTTTCATATCTTCAAGGATAAAGCCTCCTCTATTGTCAGTATGCTGCCATACTAGGACAATCATTCTCTTCTATCCCTTGATGTTGAGATTGGGGAAGGGCACTGGCACACAACAGCTTGTAGTTTCATGTGTACTGGAGCAAACAGAATTTGTGCTTTTCCATGAAGAACTCGCTGGCAGTGCCTTTTGCGCAGGTTAAAATGGTCTAACCTGCAAACGTAGCCCTTGCACATTACCTAAAAGCACAAAGATGTGATAAGGAGTATTTAACTCACTCAGTCCATCTGTTTCACTATCCCTTAGTTAAACTGTTACATTTTTGGTGTGCAGCAACTCATGTTCTGTTAACCATACCTTAGGATATCGTGTATCCATTTCAAGCATGCCTGATTATACATCTGCCTCATGTGGAGGTCTGCTCCTTGACCACAGCATTGATTAGATGAAATACATTTTCTTACTGTTACAGATCTGTCCAGACTATAATTTCAAAGGAAACGCCCTCACTATTCCAGCATATCTTTAGAGGTGCTTTTGAGGTGCTTCAAGGCTCCCTGATGGTAAGAGATACAATGCTTCAAATAATAAACTGCAAGTGAAACAGAAAAGGAAAAAGTGTAAATTTGATGTTACATATTTAAGCACTTTTGCAAGGGTCCTTACTCCCTGGACCCCCTGATATAGGAAACTGTACTACTAATGTTAAAACCATGCTTGCTGTGTCTTGCAGTACAAGGAACACTTCTGAGAAACCACTATCTCAAATTTAGAATACATCTACCTTATTTACACTTGTAGCTCCACATCTCCTGATATTGTTATGATCTTTGGACTTTCAACAGGCATTATATGTCAGCGCTTCTGCCGCATCAAGTTCTTCTTTTTCCTTTCTTCTAATTGATACACAATAATCATTTTTATTCCATCTGTTTATATATATATATATATATATATATATATATATATATATATATATTTTTTTTTTTTTTTTTTTGGTGCGGCTCATTCACCACTTTAGCTTCCTTCCTATTAATTGTCAGGCTCTGTACAGATGGGACTTCCGAACTACACTGCAATCCTAATGGGATCACACTAACTACCAGTAAAGGCCCTATCTCAGTGCACAGAAGCATAGAATCCTTGTGTACTGCCAGCAGCAGTCAATTATAATCAGAGCTGCAATACCAAAAGGTTAACTCTAGCTGGAACCACCGAGAGTTCAGGGGCCTGTTCTCTCTCCTTACCAGAAAGGCTCATCCAGACTCTGCTACACTTTGCTGTGAAGGAAAGGTTAGTTTGCTTTTATTTTTTGTATTTTGTATATTTTAAATACTGTAGTTTGTTTTCTTTACCTTGTGTTTTACTTGCATTCTGCTTTAACAGCATATTAAAACTTCAAAAGAGACCACAGCTCTCTCTCTCTTCTGAGTCAGGCAGAAATTAGAACTGATCAATTAAGGACTCATTCATAAGATAGAAGGGGTCACTTAAGGTTAATCATTTGTTAACTGAGGGGTGGAGCTAGGAACTAAATCTTCTATTTAAGGGGTAAAATAAAACATTTCTGAGCTTTACCAGAAAAGCTCATCCAGACTCTGCTACACTTTGCTGTGAAGGAAAGGTTAGTTTGCTTTTATTTTTTGTATTTTGTATATTTTAAATACTGTAGTTTGTTTTCTTTACCTTGTGTTTTACTTACATTCTGCTTTAACAGCATATTAAAACTTCAAAAGAGACCACAGCTCTCTCTCTTCTGAGTCAGGCAGAATTTTTTCCCGCCCTCCCACTCTGTCACAGTTGTCTTGTTAAATACCACTGTCTTTCTAGTTGCCTGCCTCTTATGTTAATCTGACCATATATCTCATTTCCTTCTACTTTCACTGGCTTATGTGAGCAATCACTAAATCAAAAACCCCTCCCCTTCAACTATTTAAATTTATTGGCCATCCTACTGTATTCCATAGTACCAGAATATAAAAGTGACCACCCCTTTCAACCCATTTTGCTGTTTTAAAAATAGTAACTCTCCACTAAATCTTAACTTTTTAAACAGGTAAAACTTAAGTTACCAACTTTCACATCTAACTTCTCTAGTGCACACTGCAGTGTGCATTTTTTTTTCATCTTACCTTTAAGCATCCCTTTGACTAGCACTTTCTCTAATACCTGCAGGAAAGCACTAGGAAGCCTTAAACTGATACAAGCACTCAACTCTCCTTGTTAATAAGGGGAAATTAATAGTTGGCACTAAACAGCCTATAATTGCAAAGTACCTTGCTAAGGTAAGGGAAAACAGCTCCTGTACTTTACAAAAAAAAAAAAAAAAAAGCACCAAAGCAGGCATGTCCAAGGGTCAGCTTCCGGTGATTTCTCCTGTCCACCTGGTGAATCTGGGAATACTGAGGCAATGCAGCAATTGCTTCATGTACACAGACAACCCTCTCCTCCTACCACCCAACACTACAACCTGTGAGAGATGCACTTACATAGCCAAAATGGAAGCAAATCTCTCTCCACCCAAGATTGTGCTAGATAGTCAAGAGGAGAAGGTTAACACCCACACTACACCTCAAGCAACACATAGCAACACATAGCCTTTCTAAACCCACACCACCAACACCCACATATAGCAACACTAAATCCACATATGCAGAGGCCCTTAACTGTAACCTGCTCAAGCAACAAGGACCTCTGAAGCTGAAACGCAAACAAATACCAATCACAACCAAAGTGTCACATAGCTCACAACACCAGTGTGCCAACCAGCAACAGCCCTTAAGGCAAGACAATGTACCTAACACTTTAGTCACAGGTGACTCTATAGTCTGGCACACTGATGTCCCTCTCACCAGGTTGAACAAGGAGAAAATTACAGTCAGCTGCCTGTCGGGTGCCAGGATCCGCCACATAACGCATGCACTCAAGTCAATCCACAACAAGTACAAATATGACTCTGTCATTGTCCATGTTGGAGTGAATGACTTGAGACGTACCTCCCTGGACTACATGAAAAGAGACATGGAAGAGCTCTCAGATCATGTGGCCCAGGCAGGTATGACCCTAGCCCTGAGTAGCATCCTGCCGTTGCCCAGAATGATACCACAATATAAGGACAAAATGATTGACTTCAACAATTGGCTAAGTTTCTGATGTCATTCAAAGGGGATCCAGTATCTGTCTGCCTGGGACGACATGATTGACAGACCATGATGCTTTGCCAGACATGGTCTGCACCTGTCGCCCCTGGGATTCAGGTTACTGGCTAAGGCTCTTGCCACACCTATAGTGCCTTTTTTAGGCAAAGTTCAAAGGACAAAACCACCACTGTAACAGGTACAAGCATGCAAAATCTGAAGGTAATGCTACTCAATGCTAGAAGTCTAAACCTCAAAATGCACTCTCTCGAGGCACTCCTAAAAATGGAGAACATTGATATCTGTGCAGTAACTGAGACCTGGTTCAAGGCTCCAGAGAGCACCCCTGCAATACCAGGCTACAACTCTTACCACACTTTTCAGCCACAAAACCAAGACTAAAACACTAAAGGTGGAGGAGTGTCCATATTCACCAAGGATATTCACACCTCCAGGCTAGTTGCCCAACACAATGCGTCTGAAATTCTCCAGGTGCAACTAACACTAGGTAAGACTGCAATCCAAATTGTAGCTTGCTACAGATCCCCCACCATACCCCAAGATTCTCACTACACCTTTCTAAACATACTGGAAAATATTAAGATAGAACCAAACACCCTAATACTGGGTGATTTTAAATACCCTGCCAATAACTGGGAAAACTACTCATGTACCAACACTTTTGCCCAACGGTTCTTGGAATTCATAAATTCCAACGCCTTGGATCAACTAATCCATAGTCCCACCAGGGGCTCCAATATCCTAGACCTGGTCATTACCAACATGGGAAAGCGATGCTCCACACCTATGGTCACCCCCTCATTAGTCAGGTCTGACCATAAGCTAATCACCCTTAACATCCACATCCCACCCCCCAGTAAGGAAACCTCCATAAAAAACTTCTCCAAAGCCAACTTCATTCTACTCAAGTCAGAAGTGACAAACTTCATAACACCCATGCAGACGGGAACTGAAAGTTCAACTGCTGAATCCTACACTAAGGCACTGTACGAGCACATCCACTCATGCATGAATCGTGCCATCCCAAATAGAACCAAGATGCTCTCATCCAAAAAAAGGAAGCCAATCTGGTGGTCCCCTGCTATAAACAAACTTTACAACAAAAGGAAGAAACTGTTGCAGAAAAGAGGAAAATCCCAGGATGCAAAAAACTTCCTTACCAGCCTCACTAAGAAACTGAGATCCCTCATAAAATCCTCCAAAGCTAGTTATGAAAATAAAATTGCCAAAGATTCCAAAGACAATCACAAGGCATTCTATAACTATGCCAAGAATCTAAATGGCAATGCTCAGATCTGCTCTGAGCTAAAACAGAATGGCATTAAATATACTGATCCCAAGGATATTGCCAATATCCTGGCAGATCGATTCAGTGCCAACTTCACCCCCCTCTCACCCCCTAAATGGCCCATCTCAATACCGGAAGATTGCCAAATTCCAGTAATAACGGCCACACAGATAAAAAGCGCACTCTCCAAAGCTAAGAATACAGCATCCATGGGACTAGATGACATCCCGGGCTGTGTCCTACATGAACTACAATATGAACTGGCACCTCATCTAAGTGTCATGTTTAATCATAGCCTCACCTCAGGTTTTGTGCCCACTGAGTGGCGCAGAGCTACATTTATCCCACTCCACAAGGGGGGATCCACCTTGGATCCCAGAAACTACCATCCCATCAGTCTGACAAGCCTCATCTGCAAGGCCATGGAGCGTATTATCATGGAACTTATAAACAAAGACATTGGCAACCTTCAAACACTGGACCCCACATAGTTTGGGTTCGTGAAGGGTCGATCTTGTCTCCTGAACCTGATTGATTTCTTCGAATCAGTCTCCAGAGCCATGGACAAGGGTAAGGTGGTCCACACAGCCTATCTAGACCTTGCCAAGGCCTTTGACTCCATCCCCCACTCTGGAATCATAGATAAACTTACTAAGCTGGGCATTAATGTCTACGTCACCAATGGGTTGCTAACTGGCTTACTGACAGAACCCACACTGTAAAAGTAGCCGACTCCAAATCCAGCTCCAGACAAGTGACAAGTGGAGTACCTCAGGGTTCAGTCCTGGGACTGCTCTTGTTTGGTATCTACTTCTCTGAAGTACAGGTCAACACTAAGGGACTCTGGATAACAAAGTTCGCAGATGACTGCAAACTGGGAGCCATTATTGAATCCCCAAATGATGTGGATACTCTACAAAAGGGCCTTACAGAAACAGATGCTTGGTGCCAGAGCCATGGGCTCAAGCTCAATGCCAAGAAATGTATAGTTATCCCCTTTGGGAAAAAACATGTATCCACGAATTACCATATAGGTGGCAGTACACTAAACACTGAAAGTGTGATAAGAGACTTAGGGACACAGGTGGACAGTGGTCTCACCTTCGATAACCTCATCGCCACAACAGTCAGGAAATCCTTCTATGTGGCACACCTCATCACTAAGGGCTTTTCATCCAGAAAAAAGGAGGTCATTGTCCCACTGTACTCATCCCTCATTAGACCCATTATAGAATACAATGCCCTGTTTGGTATGTACCTCTCAAGACATCTGCAACAACTGGAAAGGCCGCAGAAATACCTCACTAAAGGAATCATAGGCCTAAAGCAGATGCCCTACGCTGACCGTCTTAAAAAACTCCAGCTATACTCTGTCACATATCGTCTACTCAGAGGTGATCTCTGCTTAACATACAAGGCCATGTCAAACCCAGAGCTGTTGGACATACTACACTTAAAGAAATCCCAATCCCTCAGAGCCACACGCTCCAGGGATCTAAACCTTGTCATCACAATAAACAAAACATGCTGGAGGGATAGGTTCCTGACCCAGAGACTCCCCAGACTCTGGAATAGATTGCCCATACATGTCAAGCAGAGTGCCTCTTTGGCCCTCTTCAAAAGGAACCTTAACGATTGGATGGGAGAAAGGAAATTCACCCCAGGCATCACGTCAGTCGCCCTGCTAGACAGGGGTCCGGGGAAGTAAATAGTGTGGGAAAAATAGCCAGGGAATTGTTCTGGTTAGGCTTGTATAGACCCTAGGGATGATAGCCTAGTACCAGCCTATGAACCTATGAACCTTTAAGAGGAAGAAAGGGAGAGGGACCTTACAAAGCTCAGTTACTCCGCACACGGTGGTAATAGCTGGACACACAACATTCATTCAAAGGAACACCTCTTTTGTAAAAATAAGTACAAATCCTTCTGAGATGCTGGTTGATATATCAAATTAAAGCCTTCATCGCAATATTTCTATGACCACACATTACTAAATATTGACTTGCCATTTATTGTCAACCATTTGCTTTTCTATAACTAGATTACTTAATAATAGAATTGTATTGGTTGAACATTATATACTGAATTAATCCTATGTGTCTCTTCATCTCGTTTTGATATTTTCTTTTATTTCTGTCTGAGTCCAGGTCATGTCTGAATAGGGCCTTTGGCCTAATCCCAAATATCTCTCTAAAAAATCTTCCATTCATTATGGTCCAGCCTTTTTCCTTTATCAACAAAACTCTTTCCTAAGGCATAAGCAAGTGTTTTTCTTTGATTGTGAATCAATTCTTTTGGACTCTAGAAAATCACTGCCTTGATAAATTCTAAGTAAATTATCCAGAACCCTTTGGAGTACCAGCCAATGAATGACTTGGTCAGATTGACAAAAAAATGTGTACATCCTTTCTGTTGTGAGCACACACAGTGTAAGATTCTTTCTTTCTTTCTTTCTTTCTTTCTTTCTTTCTTTCTTTCTTTCTTCCCTACTGATTTCACCATTGTTTGTAAGTTTTATTAGATTTCTCCAAAAGTCAAAGTTTTTGCATTTCTAAGTCAGAGCATAGTTAAAGTTCTTGAAATTCCTTATAGAGAGGTCAGACTAGTAGGTTTGTAGTTTCCTGAAGTTATATTGGTATCACTTTAACAAGGTGACTCAGAATTACTTTACTTTTTACTTCACACACCTTACCATTCATGACTTTTTCTAACCAGTAAGGCAGTGGTGTACTAAATTTCTATTCAGCTGGAAGACTTCGGTGAGGATTCTATAAGTTTCTAGAGTTTTGCTCTGGTTGCATTTCTGAAATTAATTTGAAATGTGTAGTAAAAGACAATAGCTGTGATTTTTGTATGAGACTGAGGGGTACACTGTTCTACATTGCACTGAGTTCTTAGTTCTCATTCATCTTATCAGTTTCTAGAACCAGCTCCTATTCCAGAAGAACTCATGTCAGTCATAAGTCTAATTTGCAACCCAGGACAGTACTGGAAATCTCACTTTGGTTAGGCAATTGGGCTAATGACCATCAGTCAAAGTCCTACAGCAATAAGTAGTATTAAACATCTGCATAGCAGTGGTGACAGTACACTCATACTACAATATATACTCCCCCAAGGACATCCAAAGATATCTGCTTGCGTCCAGTATATTAAAACTACCATTAAGCCCTTGCCTATGGCTCCTGCTATGGTATCACTGTTGTAATGTATGTTTCATTGCCTTCTCAATGGGATGAGAAAGCAAGTCAGAGATTAATCAGGCCCATGCCCAAGCCAGCTCACTTAGTACTTGAGTATGATTGTCAAAGTCATGTTATCTAGCATCAGAGATAGGTGCCAAAACCTTCATTCCTATGGAGATAATCCAAAAAGGGAATACTGTTGGCAGACAAGGCAATTCTTTAGCTGTGAAATATTCTCTTTTAGTTCTAAAACAATATATTTAGCTTGTTTTCATATTTTAATTTGTTTGATTTATTTTTCTTTTTTTTTCATGGTGGCTTGATACCACGAAAACTGGGATAGCCCCACAGGTACATAAAAATAAGGTAAACAAATATATTAAGATGATAACAGTAGCATGACTAGGAATCAAAACCAAATTTGTCAGGTCTCAGTTCAGTGATGTCAGATGTATTGAAAAATGATTGTATTATTATAATAAAATTTATATGCATCCATTGCATGTCTGAGGAAATGTTTTCAATACATACTGCAAAGATGTCACTTTCTTTAACATGCAACAACTTGGAAATGCTATTTCCTGTGCAGAGCTTTTTCACTGTACAAAGACCAAACAAGAACTACAGTTCCATATAGCTGATCTCAGTATTCCAAGAAACATACACTAGAATAAAAACATTAGAAGAGATTAGAAGAGACAACCCTGTATAAGTTGAATAGATTTCACATATCTGCTCAATGCTTAATTAATATGATGCTTGACTGGACATCTGGTAACCTGATGTGTCTTTTCTCAATTGCATTTAACTGGTTAAATTATGAAATGCCAGCACACAGTAGGCAGATTCCACATAAAAAAATATATATATATATATATATATATATATATATATATATATATATATATATATATATATATATAAAAGTTTCAGAAAGTTTTAGGAGAACCTTACATCACATAAATTTTGATTTCATTTATACATGTGAATTTTCCTTTCAAAGAAGTCAGAAAATGAACATCAGCATTGACAGGAATACTTTCAAATGGCTGTACTTTAAAAGTATTATCTAAATGTTATAATACTGTATGATACCCAATTGCAAAGTCCAGATGTAGAAGGACTGAGTCAAATGAAGTTGTGTTATCAAAATACATTTCTCATATTTCTATATTTTTAACCAATTTTCTAGGAATTCTTTGGAATTTTTAAATACACATCTTTATCTCTCTCTCTCTTTCTGTATACATATATATATGTGTGTGTGTGTATGTATATATATATATATATATATATATATATATATATATATATACATACATATATACACATACACACACACACACACACACACACGCACGCACACACACACACATACACACACACACACACACATACACACACACACACACATACACACATATTTGTTAACAAGCGTAGAGCAACATAGAACTATTTTAGATTCAAGGACGGGGGGGGGGGTGGCAGAAACAGGGATATGGTTAACAAGAAGGAAAGCAAAGTATAAACGTATGTGCAATAGTATAAGCTATAGGTACTGGGGCCATTGAAGCAAAGGCAAGTTAGTTATCTGCACAAGTTGTGACCCAAGTTCAGGAGAAGACTATGTACTGCTTTAGGGTTAATGGGGAAAAGGATATACAATGAATCAGACGATAGCCAGGGGTAATTTGATGCCTCTGACACCTTTGCATGTTCATCCTCTGGTGCCTGACATTATTGGAAGTAGTAACTATGTCATGATATCACTGTACTATCCATTCCCTTTATTAGTGATTTTGACTAGCGACAGTCTGGATTATAGCTCCAAGCTTTGCATCTTTAACTCTCATTTGAATCCCTCATTCTCTGCTGCTACAAATGAGATAACTCAGACGTCAACTGGGGAGTCAAGGGTGAAGTGGATGAAGGTTTACATTTGAGGGTACCCAGTAAAGAACAGCTAGGTATCTAGGTTACAGCAGTTGTGAAAGCCAGTGGGAAACAGCAGGAAGCTCCAGGGGGACAAGGAAAAATTAAAAAAAAAAATAAAATCATCTCTAAGTTATAGGTGTTATTATTTACCCTAATGGTGTATTCAGGATATCACTTTTATGGCTTTGGAATGCAAACATTTTAAGTGTCATGTTTTAGGGGCGAAAGCACTTAATGGAAAGTTTCTACCAGTTTTTAATTTATTAAAAGTTCACTTTAGAACACTGAAGTCTTTTTGGAACCATTGTCTTTTGGTCCTACACTCAGTCACGTTCACTAATTTTACTTTGCAAGAGTCTTAGTATTTGTATTTCCAGAAATACTCTCAATATAGTGTAAAAAGAACAGGGTGACTCCGCTTTGACAACTAGTTGCAAATTATGTTTCTTTGCTAACCTACAGATAATATTATCATTTATGTTCCTAGACTTTAAAGCCATGCAGATATGTGTTGAAAAAGAGATCACAACTTTTGATAAGCTTTTGCATTGCTTATTTATGTGATCCTCAAGGTCGTTCTGTCATGTTACAATCTACAGTGTCTAAATATTTACAGGACGTACCCTTTTCTTTCACTCCATCCTTAACTAGGAATGTACTGCAAAGTTGAGTACCATTTCTAACAGCAATGACCACAAATAACACTGCATTTGATCTTTATGGATTTAGTTAATTTTTTATTTAATCTTATAATCTGTCAACCCTGTTCTAAACTCATTTTTCACACTGTTAATTTCTGGCAAGACATAACAGGAATATGACATTCTGTGTGATTTTACTGTACACTCTGAAAAGTCTTTGAAAAAGCTATAGTATGCAAGATAAACAAAACTGATTTATAGGCCAGTTCCTAACAGTTCGTATGGCACACCCATATTCACTTCCTGGTTACCGATAATACTCATTAAATAGCTATTGTCTGGCTACATCCATAAAATTCAGACATGGCCTCATCTCTACTAAAATTTTATCATTCTGCAGAGAATAATGTGTGTCAGATTTGGGCTACCCACACAAATGTGGCCCCCATACACTATTTTCTATTTCAGGTAATATGGTATGTATGATGTCTATTGCTGATGTTTGCATTGACTGTAATGGTCTAAAAACGTCTAGGAGGAAAATAAATTTAGGGTGAAAAGTTTTAAGCCTGTTGGCAAACGTCTGTCAAAAATATCATATCATATTAACAGCAGAACCTGAAGAGATAATCTGTAAACGTTTGTACTTAATGAGACTACTAATAATTTACCATATCTTGAGCCTAAAAAAGAAGCAGCACAAGATATAACAGTAAAGCACGTTGCATTAGCCCTTTCTTTATTACATCTGACATTAAACAAGCAATAATGCCTGATTGGGTAGGTGTTAACAGACCACAGACTCATATACAACTCAGAGACTATTGAAATGTCAGCTCTCAAAATGCCATGTGCCGAAAAGCCGAAAAAAGACAGAAAATCCAGAGAACAATGAATCTCAAAAATCAATGTTCTCTTTAAAGCTTCTTTTTTTCAGGAGGTCAAGCCCCCCTGCACCCATCCATGTGAGGGGCAAGCCCCATAGACCCCTGAACTTATATATGCCAACAGATTAGCATATCTTAGAGGAAAGGGAATATTCCGAGAAATGGCATTTCGGACTTAGTATATGTAAGTCCATTCTTTTGGCTAGTCAGTTTCCAAGTATCAGGACTTGCTATAGTGGGTCCTGACATTTCATTCTGTACACAGCCATTTTTGTTATTCTGTAAATACTTGCTTATTAGGATCCAGATTCAGAAACATTTGATACTGCTTTATTCTAAGCACTAATTGACAATAAATACCTAAAGAAGTGGAAGGGGGTCTGCAAAGAGCATGCCTTAGAGGTAATAAAAAGAGAAGTGGATCAATAGTCCAAAGTGTATTATTCCAAGCAACACAGGGAATATGTTGCATATCAACCGAAAAGTGCATATAGGATTACAGATTGTAAAACACAAGAATCAAGAACCAGACACTGCACTTCTAATAGACACTGCCAGTTCACATCTGTAGGAACATAATGCAGCAGTTTGTTCAACATCCACAGGCAACTGTACAGTGCAGATCACCGAGAACAAAGTGCAAAGAGAGAATAAGGTATACATACAACAGAAAACTGGAAGGAATTACAATAGCACAATGAAACAAGCATAAAACCCATTGTAAGATACAGTGCTGCATGGGCACATCCCAAAATCCAAGTGTCATGATGGAAATAATAGCATCATAATATAAACTTCTAAGTGCCAGTACCATAACACAGAGGGATAAAGCTCTGGTTATGGCCCAAGAGACCCAGGATCAATTAGCAGCTCAGTTGTCTGAGGCACTAGCAAGAAAAAATGGTCATGTCTATCCTGGGAGGGAGGGAGGGACGTGCTTGAACTTAGGGGACACTGTTGTGGTTTGATTTCCCTGATGGAGATCAGGATAACAGTGAGATAATACCTGAGGGTGGGCAGGGCATTCTGTTGACATCAGTCCTTTGCAGAAGTGAGGAGTAGCTCAGAGCTGATGCCTATTGTGCATTCCAGCTGACAAAAGAAAAACTATTGGGTATGTGAGCAGTAAAACCGTCTACAGCAGTTCTAGTCATGGGGAGGAATGAGATACAGAAATGTACACTGGGAAAATAAGAGGCACATTCTAATGCTGAAAAACCTAATGGGGAGGAATGAGATACAGAGATGTACACTGGGAAAATAAGAGGCACCTTCTATTGCTGAAAAACCTACGATGCTTTCAGGAAAGACTCTTTCATGTTCATAATGTGTCATCCAAGAAACACTGGCACATGACAGGCTACAAACAATCCTACAGGAAGACTCTAGTACACAGAATTGTTAATTGCAAAACATTTACTTGAGATTCATTTCTAGCCTCATTTTGTAACTACAAAACAGGAGTAAAACATCAATTCACACTAATTAGCCCTGCATAATGTGTTAATTGATACTGAAACCCATCCTGGGAACACAGTCCATCAATTAAACACAAAGAAGAATCTGCCTCGTATATGAATTGTGGTGTGGTGCATGAAATAATCTTTTCCCAAACATTTAATAACTGTTTGAATTAATTTTCCAGAGACTACAAGACACACTTCTCAACTATCTAAAATTTTTTCAGAATCTCCAAAATGTTGCCTTGTATTTTTGATCTGTTCCACATATAATTGTTGGGTTTCTGGCAAATCATTCAGGATTGAAGTCACTAAATAGGTTCATAGGTTGATACTAGGCTATCTGTCCTAGGGCATTTACAAGCCTAGCCAGTGTGTGTTTGGCTTTCACCACCCTTCTTAGATTAGTTCACTGTGCTTCTGTATAGTAGGTCATAGAAGATAGCCCATTTAAGGTTAGATTACTGTGCCTCTGTCTAGCAGTGACACAGAAGAGATCCCAGGGGTAAATTTACAATCTCCCATCCAAACGTCAAGATTCTTCTTGAAGAGGGTCATTGAGGGGCTCTGTCTGACATGGATTGGGATTTTGTTCCAGAGTGAGAGGAGCCTCTGGGATATGAATCTGTCCCTCCAGCATGTTCTATTTATTTCTGTGCTGAGGTTTAAGTCACTGGAGCGTGTAGTTCTGATGGATTTGGATTTCTTGAGGTGGAGCATGTCCATTAATTCTGGGTTGGACATGGCTTTATACGTCAGGCACAGATCGCCTCTGATTAGGCGGTAAGCAACTGAGTAGAGCTAGAGTTTCTTTAGCCTAACTGCGTAGGGCATCTTTTGAGTCCCTTGATCCTCTTGGTGAGGTACTTTTGGGGTCTTTCTAGTTGTAGCAGGTGTCGGGTAAGGTATATCCCAAATGGGGCATTGTATTCAATTATGGGCCTGATGAGTGATGAGTAGAGGGGCACAATGACCTCTCTTGATCTAGATGTGAACCCCTTCATGATAAGGTGGGCTATATAGAATGTCTTTCTAACCACTTTGGAAATGTGATTGTCAAAGGAGAGATTGCAATCTACTTGGGTCCCCAAATCCCTAATTACTTCTTCCGTACTTAATGGATTGCCACCTATGTGGTAATTTGTGGGCACTTTGTTTTTCCCAAAGGGGATGACTATGCACTTTTTGGCATTTAACTTTAGGCCATGGCTCTGGCACCAGTTATCCATCTCTGTGAGACCTTTTTGGTGGATGCTTGTGTCAGCCGGTGAGTCAATTATGGCCCCCAGTTTGCAGTCATCTGCAAACTTTGTCAGCCATAGTCCTCCTGTGTTAGCCTGTACCTCAGAGAAATATATACCGAATAAGAGAGGTCCCAGGACTGAGCCTTGTGGGACACCATTTGTAACTGGTTTAGAGTCTGACATGGCACCTGCAATTCTGACCATGTGGGTTCTATCCCTAAGCCAGTTTGCAACCCATCTTGTGACATAGGGGTTGATATTTAAGCCGGTGAGCTTATTTATGATGCCCGTGTGGGGTATTGTGTCGAAGGCTTTTGCAAGGTCAAGGTAGGCTGTGTGGACTACCTTCCCTTCGTCTATGGCCTTGGTGACTGTTTCAAAGAAATTGACCAGGTTCAGGAGGCAAGATCTGCCCTTAACAAAGCTGAATTGGGTAGGATCCAGTGTTTGGAGGTTCCCAATGTCTTTGTTTATGAGTTCCATGATGATACGCTCTATAGCTTTGCAGACCAGGCTAGTTAGGCTTATAGGGCGATAGTTTCCGGGGTCCATTGTGGCACCACCTTTATGGAGTGGGACCACTGTTGCTGTACACCATTCTTTGGGTACATATCCTGTTGTAAGGCTGAGACTGAACAGTGATTTTAAGTGAGGGTTCAGTTCTTCTTGGAGCTCATGTAAAACGCAGCCCGGGACACCGTCCGTTCCCATTGATGCTGTGTTTTTTGCTTTGGAGATGGCAGCTCTCACCTGTGCATCTGTGATGTCAGGGAGGCTACACTCTGTTGGGATAGTCATTTGCTCATTTGGGGGGAGGGGAGAATAATGACAGGAATTTGAGTTTCAGACTTTATATCTTTCATAAAACGTATGCTAAGGTAAAAACCTGTTATTCTATCAACATTTTAAGTTAATAAGAGCAATATTTAAATCCTGACCCAAATTTTGGGCCTTTGCCCCCATTATGTTTGGCTTTGTGCAGAATTATTGTCCTAAGAGTTGAAAGGTTTTCTGTGAACTCATAGAGTTAGTTTGCCTTCATTTTTCTTCTTATGCTGTGTAAAGTTACAAGGCATAATCAGTTAGTTTTCCAGTGTTCTTTTAATCAGAAAACAATTATGACCAGCCAGTTAGCAGTACCTGTGTGAAGACATGCCTTCTGTATATTTGATTTTATAGTGTGTTTTGCACAGTTTCTATCAAGCAAAGTACATACAAAGGCTTGTGCCTGGCTGATTCTTTATTAGTACTGGTGAAATATAATGTATTAGAACTGGTGAAATATAACAGTTGTCAGATAAAAATTGCTTAGCTACACCAATCAGAAGTTAATAATATGGTTGGCTCATTTTAGCAATGTACATTTTTTCAGCCCTTGGTGTGCCAGACTAGTCTGGCTGGTGGTAATACAGCTGGCCATCAGCTGTAGTGAGTCAAAATACAGACAAAAAAGCAATATACATTTGTAAGTATAGCAAAACAGCACAATACAGGTGGTGTTGCATAATACCTAGATAGGTGGAATAGAAAGGTGAATACAATCAATTACTGAAATGGCAGTATTAGCCTTCCTAAAAATCATTGATTATCTACAGTATTTCTAGTAAAGTTACAGTTAATGCTGATAAGGTAGCACTGAAATACACTGTACTGAAATTGAAGGGGTGAAATATTGGGAAGTCAGTAATTATACATTTGTTCTCTACTGGTACAGTGTGAACCATTATTTGTTGTGGCAGGTATAGGCCATAGCCTAAGGCAGCACTGTTCATCTGTCATATACTCTTAAGGACAATATCCCTCACACATGTTTGTTAACATTATTCTGGCCAGTGGTACAGACTGAGGGACTATAACCCCAGTCCATGACACCAGCAATTGTGAGGTATATTATACAGTACTAACTGTGTGAGTATGGTTACATTTTTATAATATGTGGATCCTCCATGCATGTCGCTAGAAGTACATAAAGCATCTCACCTGAAAACAGCAAATTTTCATACAAAACATTAGCTGGTCTCACATAACTATGTCCACATCTAACGTCACAGGTAAGACAATACCTGCAGGTTACAGTTATGTTTTTACATGACATGTTTTAAATGAAATTTGTCAATTTACTTATAATGCATGCCTTTTGTGTATTATATTTCTCATGTCACAGCAAATGCTATCAAAATGGCAGCTGCAAAACCTTAATTTTCTAAGTCAGCAGTGCAAAAGTAGATTATTTTATAAATATCATATGTTAGTATATAAATTCAAGTGTCACACCTGGTCATATTGAGTTTAATGCCCTGCCTCAGCAATCCAGTAACACACATAGAAGGTTAGTGTGTGATGCAAAATGATGTCTGTTCTAGTCACACATTGTAGCAACTCTTCAAAGTGTAGCATATTATATGTTGTTTAGAAAATAGAGTTACCACATATCTTTAGCAGGGTGCACTGTGCGAGAAATACTGTCATTTGTAATAGTACGCTGCATCATTACAATGGCAAGAACATGCATAGATTAATGCCATAAGAAGGATTTCCAAATGCAAAACAGAGAGGAAAGAACTTATTTTTTATTGTCTTGTTTTTTTATTATTGGTATTTCGTGTTATCTACCCTATTTTTTTCATAATTTAATCAGGCAAATGCCAATAGTAAGTCTCTGTTTATTTATTTGTTTGTTTACTGTGTAAGTGAACTGGTCCTTAGAAACAGTGGATATTGACAGATGTCAAAACACTGATGACAGCAGTTAGTAAAGACAGGAAGTCAAAATCGCCAGCTGGTGTCATGACCCACAGCTACTGAAGAAACATAGAAGCAAGCTTTGAATATTTTATTAATACAGAGAAAATAATGCTAGTCACTAATCACACTGTATACCACCCCTTAAAAATACTAGCTGCAGTGATGTGATATGCATAGGAATTCCTCTTACCCTGTATCATTTCCGACAAACATCACAGACATTGCCAAGAATTCTACCTTTTTGACACAAAGCTCTACCGCGACTTGCATTTGTAAAGCATAGGCTGCATCATGTCTACATGTTTGCATTTCCTGTGTACCAATAAAATATTTGGCAATCTGTTCTATTCTCCTAGCTGTTGCAGGTAATGTTATTGACTGGTGTAGCCAGCTCCCTGTTTTTACAGATGACACAGTAAGTGAATTACATGTGACCAAGATGCAAGAATCCAGTCCTTTTATTGCCCTTTTCTATCATGATGCAAACCACAAGGGCAAGAATAAATACAAGCTATAGATTAAACATTTTAGTGTTGTCAAATGTAATATACTCTTGCCATGCCAGATCAGTGAATGTTTAACAGTAATCACTCATCAGCAAAGGTAAGTCACTTTTATCCACAGATGGCCTCCATAGCCATGATTACATTCACTTTATTGACTGTTTATGCATCCGATGTCTGATTGTGTTAAAAAATAAGCCATTGAAATGTTTTTCAAGTTTTTTTTAATAAACACACAGTAGCCACAGTATTCAAACATATGTCACAAAATGCAGACTAGTCCTTCAAAGGCAGAATTTAAAAAGTCATGACTTTTTAAATTGACTAAACAACAACAGGGTCAGTTATTTCATCCATGGACAGCTGAATACCACCCCAGTAGTTATAGCCACTTTGTTGACTATCCACACCTCAGACACCTGATTATGATGATCCATTGACTGGGTAAATTACTCGTGCACAAACTCACTTGCCCAAAGGTTCCTCAACTTTGTTAATTCCAATGCCCTGGACCAGCTGCTTGATACCCTCATAAGGGTGCCGACATCCTGGATCTGGTGCTTATCAGTATGAGGGAACAGTGTAGCACCCCTACTGTGTGGTCTTCCCTGGAGAGATCTGACCACAAATCAGTCGCATTTGAAGTAATTATCGCACCTGATACCCCAGCAACTAAACTAAAAAACTTCTCCAAAGCAGATTATAACCTCTTACGGGATGGTATAAATAGCTTCACTGCACCTCCTCCTCAGATGAAACTGGCAATTATGCCGAGTTCTCCAAAAATGCTTTGTGCAAACACCTGTATAACTGCATTGACTCGGCTGTACCTGATAGGGCCAAGACAAGCTCCTTAAGGAAGAGCAAACCTGCCTGGTGGACAACTGCCATTAACAGGTTTTACAAGAGAAAGAAATTGTTAAGAGTAAGAGGAATTGAGCCCTAAACTGGAAACACTCCCTCCTCAGCTTAAACAAATAAAAATAAGACTTCCTGTGAAGTCCTCCAAGGCAAACTATGAACCCAAATTAGCTTCCTCAACTAAGGACAACCATAAGGCATTCTTTAGTTACATCCATAACCTAAAAGGAAAGCCCAGATTTCTGCTACCACATATACTGACTCTGTGAACATAGCTAACCTGCTGGCTGATAAGTGCTGTGAAAACGTCACTCCCCTGTCCCCACCTCATGTACCCCATGACATCCCTACCACCCGTCCCCTACCTTCTATCTCTAAAGAGCAGGTTGTAAATGCCCTTGCTAAGGCCAAAAACACAGCATCTATGAGACCTAATAACATTCTAGGCTGAAACTTACATGGGCTCCAACAAGAATTAGCAGCACCTTTGGGTACTCTTTATAGTTATAGTCTAAGCGCTGGCTTCATATCAGCTGAATGAAGAATGGCCACTGTTATTCCCTTGCACAAAGGTAGTGCTTTCATTGACCCCAGGAACTATAGACCTATTAGCCTAACTAGCTTTATCTGCAAGGCCATGAAGCTAATCATCATGGACCTTATCAACAAAGATATAGGTGATCTCCAAACACTTGACCCTACTCAGTCCAGATCTGTCAATGAGAGATCATACCTATTACTTCTTTGAGACAGTCACCAAGGCCCTGGATGAAGAGAAATCTGTGCATACATCCAACCTAGAGTTAGCCAAGGCATTTGGCACTATCCCCCACTCAGGCGTCATTGACAAGGTTACCCAGCTAGGTATCAACCCTTAAATCATTAGATGGGTCACTAACTGGCTCACTGATAGAACCTATATAGGTCAAAATAGGGACCCATAACCAGTAGTTTTCCACAAGGATCAGTCCTGGAACCTCTACTCTTTGGAATCCATTTCTCCAAAGTACATGCAAAAACTAAAGGTCTGAGGTTGACAAAATTTGCTGATGACTGCAAATTGGGAGCAGTCATAGAATCTCCAAATGATGTCAATATCCTAGAAGAGGGTCCTACACAGAAATATCCTAAAAGAGGGTCTTACACAGAAAAATGATTGGTGCCAATGTCATGGTCTTAAACTTAATGCAAAAAAATGTAACATCATCCCTTTCAGTAAGAGCGATATTCCTCCTGACTACCACATCAATAGCAACACCTTATGTATGCACTCAGAGGTGAGAGACCTGGGCATACAGGTTGACAGAAAGATACCGTTGACCACCATGTCTCCACAGTGGTAAGAAGGACATTCTATATTCCTCATATCATAAGTAAGGCAATGCCTCCAGAAAAAAAGAAGTTATAACCTCCCTGTACTCTTCCCTCATCATGCCAATAATTGAGTGCAACGCCCCTTTTGGTATGCATCTTTCCAAGCACCTGCAGCAATTGGAAATATCACAAAGGTTCCTCACAAGGACAATTCAAGGTCTTCAGCATCTGTCCTATGTGGATCATCTAAAATCACTATCACTTTATTCTGTTTCATACAGGCTACTTAGAGGCTATCTCTACCTTGCATACAAGACAATCTCTGATCCTGCTTTATTGGAAATGCTGCATATCCATAAGTCAAATAGTACACGGTTTACTCACTCTAAAGACCTTAACCTGGTATGTGACATTAATAGAACCTGCTGGAGGGACAGATTTGTCTCCCAGATGTTACCACACCTTTGGAATAGAGTCTAACTTCATGTCAAACACAGCACCTCACTGGCCCTCTTCAAATGTAATCTGGATGGCTGACTGGGTAACCATAAATTCACCATGGGGGTTCCACCTGTGTCCTTCTTAGACAGGGACAATAGGTGCTGTGTTCATGGAAATAAGGTTAGAACTTGCCTAGGCTTGTAAGGGCCCTGGGGCCATTAGCCTGGTAACTTCCTATAATCCTATGATCCTATGAAATAATTGTCACAGTAATATATTTAAAGTAAACTTTGTTTCACACAAAGAGTAGCCACAATAATGCATTCCAGCTTCATTCACTCAAGTAACCATGCTGCAATTTCAGAATAATGAGCGGTCAGCATCAGTCTTTTTCACTCGCAAACAGCCCATATACCCAGTAGCTATACTTGTTTGTAACCTATGTATATATCAAGTATCTGAAATAAAATAAAGACCACAGTGTTTCACACAAATGTCAGTCACAACAGAGTACTGCTTGCAAAAATAAGAGCTGAAAACTGTCCACTGCCCATATCTGTTTGTCTATAAGGATTAATAAAACTGCTTTCTCTCCTATCCTTGGGGAGGTGGAGAGGGACATTACAGATTTTAGCTACCCCCCCCAACACATCCCTTGGTTAAAGCCAGAGGTACAACATTCATGGTGTGCTGTCACCCCAAGGCAGCAGTGGAAATGTAACTAATGTATAAACTTTTGAGCACACAGGGTAATTATATTGCCTACTGTGCCATTTAAGAAGCCTGAATAACAGTGCCACAACATGATACCCCATGGTGCATGACTCTCTTTCATCTCTTTACACTTATGTACAATCTGATTAACTCATTCATGCCTATAGCTCCTTTTTCATATTTTTCCAGTTCATACCCATAGCTCCTTATGGGATGCAGAATTTTTGGTGTTCGGCTTGTTAAATTAAGTAACTTACCAGCTAATAATAGGCAGTATTAGGAAATGTAAGAAGTTATTAACAAAATGACACATAGATTATTAATCTATGATGCCCTGCTGTAGAGAAATTATTCACTGTTTTTTACTTATTGTTCATATTTTCATATTTATGTTAATATTTTTATACCTGACAGCCCTACATGTTATTGAGAAGAATAGTGGCATATGCTATGGTGGAAAACAGCAAAATTAATAGTTAATGTTTGTTTATGTTACAGTATACCTGAGATACTGCTAGTTGTTTGTTAGTGATTATGAAAAACATTATTTCCATTTGTACTTAACACTTCAAAAAAGTGTTTTATAAACTCTTACACAATATCAGGTGAATCCTTACATGCTGTTGAAGAACAACTGTCTTTTGTATTTGCTTTGTAAGTTGCACATCTTGTGATATTAAGTGTTATTTATAATGCTAACTATATAATTAAACTCATGTTTTGAGATTTATTTAAATATCCCAATAAATATACCTTCAAAGAGGAATCTCTGGTTGTATAGTGTCCAAGATATGAAAATTTATTTGTGAAAGTTTAGCAAAAAATATAATTGTGAACTTGTATGCATTATAGTATATTATCACACATATGGAAATACTGTGAATGAATTTAATATTATCACTGTATACTTCTTGCTGATACCATTGCAATTTGTACAAATTTAATATCATTTAGTGTTCACAAAATATTTTCATTTGTTTATCTTGTTCTTTTTAAGTTAAGTTTTCAGAAAATGCTCTGGAATGTAAGGTGTATGTAGGCTGCTAGAGGTGTAACATGCCACACCACATAGTTAACTTCTTATTAAAATAGCTAAGCCATCAGCATCCACAATCATAGTCAGGCCTGTGTGACATAGTATACTTGGGTAAAAAAAGGCAAACTCTTATAGCCTACTGTAAATTTATTTCTAAATATAGTACCATAATGGCAAAGTAAAGAGTTATTACACAGGCATGGTGTTCTTTGGGCAAAATGTTTACTGCAACTCCTATCTGATGACTCAGTAAATGACGTGCTTTCCTTTACTGGTTATGCCCATTATTAATGCTATAGTCTGCTATATGTCACTTCCTCATATTTGTGAAACAATAATATATTATGTGTGTAACTACTGAAGTAGTAACATTGCTGTACATTAGTTCAGAAAAAAAATCTACTGCTAAACAAAAGCAAGCATATCATGGCCCAACAAAATTATATGAATGCATTTACAGTAAAATGCAAGTTATTTTAAGCACATTACTCAGTCTTTGCTTTATGTTGCAAAAAGTAAGTTTATATACACGTGCATTTAATGTAGTGGATAGAGTTAAGAATTATTATTTTATATCCTGATCATTGAGCATCAAACACTTGTTCCTCTAATTTTTCATTTAATCCTATACTCTATGGTAGTTTACCTGAGAAACACTCATTATTCTACACAAAGAAGTCTAAAACATCTTGTGGACTGTTGTCACTCTGACTGGGCAGTATTTTAGTCTGGATACAATGATTTCACCTTGACCTCAGTTCTTTGCATTCCAAATCTGGTATTTTGTTCAAGTTCCTCCTATTTCTTCTGCACACGTGTAGGTTCCCACCTTGCACGTTAAGACCTTTATGCTTTCACATGACCATCAGCAGTAACTTCTGACTGACCCCCTACATGATCTTTTGGAATTAAAATTCTCAGTTTACCTCCTTTCTGCAAATCTGGCAAAATTCTGGGTGTTTTGCCATAGTAGTGCGCCTATCTTTGCTGAGTTCTTCTGTCTTAGATGACATTGCCTTTATGCTTTTGAATTAGTAAACAAGTTGAAACTAGCAAATTGATCTTAAACCTTCTACTAATGAGGAACTGTGCTATTAAAGAAACTTCACAGAGCTTAAGCGTTATTCATGGATTTCTCCAACATGTCTTCTCTTATTTGATGAAGTGTAGTCACTTCATCAGATTTAAAAATGAAACCTTGAATACAACTAAGTTTTTCAGTGTATGGCTAACATTCTCAGGTATCAGGATGTGCTAATGATAACTAATCTAACCAATACAAGTCATCACGGTTCCCTTGAATAGCCACAGCTCTTTGGTAGAGTATATCTTTAAACTCTAGCAACTTTTGATGTGATACTAGTAATTGTGAAATAACCCACAAGAATTCTATTTCTTCCTGCCAAATATCTTCATTTTGTCAATTAAAATAGGCTCTGCATAGCAGAGAGCACCCCAGCCATGCAAGACTGCAATGCCTTCTGCACATTCAGACCTCAAAAAGAGTGTGAAAGAACCAAAAGTGGAGGTGTCTCCATCTTCATTAAAGACAAACACACCTCAAGACTGGTCACACAGTAAAACTCCCTACAGCTACTCCAAGTCCAACTAACTGTAGGTAAAACCCCCTTCTTTATCACTGTTAGCTATAGGTCCCCCACTATGAACCATGAGAACCACTCTGCCTAACTGGACCTACTCGAGTCACTCACTATACAGCTAAACACCTTGGTCATGGGTGATTTCAACTATCCTTCCATCGATAGGGAGTCATATATGAGCACAAACGTGCTCACCCTAAGGTTCCTGGACTTTGTTAATACAAATGCTCTAAAACAGATAGTCCACACTGCCACAAGGGACTCGAATTTCATAGACTTAGTATTTACCAACATAGGAGGCCTCTGCACTACCCACTGTGTGTTGCCATCCCTGGTAAGGTCTGATCATAAATCAGTCTTGTTCGAAGTAATAATCATTCCTGACCCCACTCAAGAGCAAATAGGATGAAAATTTCTCCAAAGCAAGCTATGTCCTCCTAAGCAATGGCATAAATAGTTCAACCCCCCTGCTACCATTGTCAACAATGACTGCTATACAGAGGTGTACACAAATGCCCTGTATAAACACCTATACAAATATATAGACTGGGGTATCCCTAAATGGATCAAATCATGAAAAATGCCACCCTGGTTGACATCAAGCATAAATAGGTTATACAACAAGATGAAGGAACTAATGTCTAAGAAGAAGAACATGTCCAAAAGCAAGAATTGTTCAGATGACTCCCTGTACTCTAGTGCCATTGCAAAAATATGGAATACCCTTCCTCTAGAAATCGGGATCCTAGATAATAAACATAACTTTAAAATCCTTCTCCAGTCCTACTTAACCAGCTCATGGAAGTGTGGGTTCCTATTGCGTTATCGAATTACTGAAACTTCGAACCTGAAAACATTGAACACAAATGTTCGAAATTTCAACAATTTGAATAAAAAAAAAAAACTGCTCAATAACTGTTGTAAGCAGGGGGGAAGCCACCCTGCACCCCCCCCCCGCTCTTTAAATATACCAACTCCAAGATTGTACTACAGTACAGTAAAGGGAAATGTGGTGTACCATAAGGATCTTTGCTTGGTCCCCTACTGTTTGGAATCTATTTTTTAGAAGTCCATATGAAAAGTTCACCGATGATTGCAAACTGGGTGCAATCATTGATTCCCCCAACAATGTTGACATACTACAAAAAGGGCTTACACAGACAAATGATCGGTGCCAAATCCACGGGTATAAACTGAAAATAAAAAATGCATTATCATCCCTTTTGGCAAAGGGGAAGTCCATGCAAATTACAATATTAACAGTAGTCCTCTTAGCTCGAACCCTGTGGTGAGAGATTTGGAAACACAGGTTGATAACTACTTTAACTTCGATCACCATGTGTACACAGTGATACAGAAGGCCTTCTATGTTACACATCTCATAAGTAAGGTCATCACATCCAGAGCTAAGGATGTTATAACTCCCCTGTACTTGTCCCTCATCAGGCCACTAATAGAGTACAACACTCTCTTCTGTATGTACTTCACCAGACACCTGCAGTGGCTGGAGAGACCTCAGAGGTTTCTCACCAAGAAAATATAGGACCTTCAACACATGACCTACATAGACAGACTGAAGGCCCTGTCACTGTACTCTGTATCTTACAGGCTGCTGAGAGGCGACTTGTGCCTGGCCTACAGAGCAGTCTTGGACCCTGTCCTAATGGAAATGTTGCACATCTGCTAGTCAAACTTGACTCGCTCTAGGGATCTTGATCTATCCTGTGACATTATAAGGACATGCTGGAGAGAGAGAGAGAGAGAGAGAGAGAGATATGTCTCCCAGAGATTGCCAGCCCTTTGGAACAAACACCCAATTTGTGTTAAACAGAGCTCCTCAATGATGCTATTTAAGTGTAACTTAGACAACTGTATGAGAGACCGTAAATTTACCCCAGGGACATCACCTGTGTCCCTCATGGATAAGGGCAGTTGGTACTGATCACAGGCTCACATTGTAAATATAGACCATACAACTTGTTCAATAAGGGAACAAGGGTATGACATGGTTAGGCTTATAAAGGCACTAGGGCCAATAGTCTAGTAATCTCCTATGAACCTATGAACCAATGACATGAGCTAGGTGTCTTGCCTTCCTAGTATCTACTAAACTGTTAAGTCATATTTTTGCAAATTAAGCAACATCCTTTACAATGTAGGTGGTTCATTTTTTAGTGATTTCCTGATTATGATCCACAGTTCTTTATTATCTGCCTCAAACAATAGTGGATTATCATAAATATGCCTGTGGATTTTTTTATATAAATTGGTAATAACGCACATTTCTTTCTCAGTATGAGCATATATAGCCTAGGGTTGCCATCTTTACATCCTGCCATTTCCTGAAAAGTAGGACACACCCTCTGCATAATATACAAACACCCTTTGCCTCATAGTAGCCAACCTTCCCTTTGACAAGCCATGCTCAGTGGCATCAATGTTAAATACTGTGTACAGTGATTGCGGGCTAGCCTTAGGTAATATGGAGTTTTAGGCAAAGAGATCCATGCTCCCCATGTACTGTTCCCTTGGCACATGTCCTGGTCTTTGTTTTACTCTACATATTTTGATGTATCTTTTCACTGTGTTATAATTTCATAGGTTCATAGAAGGTTGCTAGGCTAATGGCCCTAGAGCTCTTACAATCCTCCTGAGTTGCCGAATTGTCACGGTTAGGTGAGTGAAGTTCGCAGAGGTAAGGGTCTATGGTAGTTAATACTGAATTTCTCTGTCCAGGAGGGACATAAGCCCCACCCCAGGAGTGAATCTGCAGTCACCCATCCATCAATCTAAGCTGCATTTGAAGAGGGTCAAGAGAGGGATCAGTTTCACATTAATTGGTAGCTTGTTCCAGAGAAGTGTCAAACTCTGGGAGATGTATCTATCTCTCCAGCTTGACGTGTTCATGTCAGAGTCTAGGTTAAGATCCTAGCTTGTTCCAGATGAGTGTCAAACTCTGGGAGATGTATCTATCTCTCCAGCTTGACGTGTTCATGTCAGAGTCTAGGTTAAGATCCTAGCTTGTTCCAGAGAAGTGTCAAACTCTGGGAGATGTATCTATCTCTCCAGCTTGACGTGTTCATGTCAGAGTCTAGGTTAAGATCCTAGCTTGTTCCAGAGGAGTGTCAAACTCTGGGAGATGTATCTATCTCTCAAGCTTGACGTGTTCATGTCAGAGTCTAGGTTAAGATCCTAGCTTGTTCCAGAGGAGTGTCAAACTCTGGGAGATGTATCTATCTCTCCAGCTTGACGTGTTCATGTCAGAGTCTAGGTTAAGATCCTAGCTTGTTCCAGAGAAGTGTCAAACTCTGGGAGATGTATCTATCTCTCCAGCTTGACGTGTTCATGTCAGAGTCTAGGTTAAGATCCTAGCTTGTTCCAGAGAAGTATCAAACTCTGGGAGATGTATCTATCTCTCCAGCTTGACGTGTTCATATCAGAGTCTAGGTTAAGATCCTAGCTTGTTCCACAGGAGTGTCAAACTCTGGGAGATGTATCTATCTCTCCAGCTTGACGTGTTCATGTCAGAGTCTAGGTTAAGATCCTAGCTTGTTCCAGAGGAGTGTCAAACTCTGGGAGATGTATCTATCTCTCCAGCTTGACGTGTTCATGTCAGAGTCTAGGTTAAGATCCTAGCTTGTTCCAGAGAAGTGTCAAACTCTGGGAGATGTATCTATCTCTCCAGCTTGACGTGTTCATGTCAGAGTCTAGGTTAAGATCCTAGCTTGTTCCAGAGGAGTGTCAAACTCTGGGAGATGTATCTATCTCTCCAGCTTGACGTGTTCATGTCAGAGTCTAGGTTAAGATCCTAGCTTGTTCCAGAGAAGTGTCAAACTCTGGGAGATGTATCTAGCTCTCCAGCTTGACGTGTTCATATCAGAGTCTAGGTTAAGATCCTAGCTTGTTCCAGAGGAGTGTCAAACTCTGGGAGATGTATCTATCTCTCCAACTTGACGTGTTCATGTCAGAGTCTAGGTTAAGATCCTAGCTTGTTCCAGAGGAGTGTCAAACTCTGGGAGATGTATCTATCTCTCCAGCTTGACGTGTTCATGTCAGAGTCTAGGTTAAGATCCTAGCTTGTTCCAGAGAAGTGTCAAACTCTGGGAGATGTATCTATCTCTCCAGCTTGACGTGTTCATGTCAGAGTCTAGGTTAAGATCCTAGCTTGTTCCAGAGGAGTGTCAAACTCTGGGAGATGTATCTATCTCTCCAGCTTGACGTGTTCATGTCAGAGTCTAGGTTAAGATCCTAGCTTGTTCCAGAGAAGTGTCAAACTCTGGGAGATGTATCTATCTCTCCAGCTTGACGTGTTCATGTCAGAGTCTAGGTTAAGATCCTAGCTTGTTCCAGAAAAGTGTCAAACTCTGGGAGATGTATCTATCTCTCCAGCTTGACGTGTTCATGTCAGAGTCTAGGTTAAGATCCTAGCTTGTTCCAGAGGAGTGTCAAACTCTGGGAGATGTATCTATCTCTCCAGCTTGACGTGTTCATGTCAGAGTCTAGGTTAAGATCCTAGCTTGTTCCAGAGGAGTGTCAAACTCTGGGAGATGTATCTATCTCTCCAGCTTGACGTGTTCATGTCAGAGTCTAGGTTAAGATCCTAGCTTGTTCCAGAGGAGTGTCAAACTCTGGGAGATGTATCTATCTCTCCAGCTTGACGTGTTCATGTCAGAGTCTAGGTTAAGATCCTAGCTTGTTCCAGAGAAGTGTCAAACTCTGGGAGATGTATCTAGCTCTCCAGCTTGACGTGTTCATGTCAGAGTCTAGGTTAAGATCCTAGCTTGTTCCAGAGGAGTGTCAAACTCTGGGAGATGTATCTATCTCTCCAGCTTGACGTGTTCATGTCAGAGTCTAGGTTAAGATCCTAGCTTGTTCCAGAGGAGTGTCAAACTCTGGGAGATGTATCTATCTCTCCAGCTTGACGTGTTCATGTCAGAGTCTAGGTTAAGATCCTAGCTTGTTCCAGAGAAGTGTCAAACTCTGGGAGATGTATCTATCTCTCCAGCTTGACGTGTTCATGTCAGAGTCTAGGTTAAGATCCTAGCTTGTTCCAGAGAAGTGTCAAACTCTGGGAGATGTATCTATCTCTCCAGCTTGACGTGTTCATGTCAGAGTCTAGGTTAAGATCCTAGCTTGTTCCAGAGAAGTGTCAAACTCTGGGAGATGTATCTATCTCTCCAGCTTGACGTGTTCATGTCAGAGTCTAGGTTAAGATCCTAGCTTGTTCCAGAGAAGTATCAAACTCTGGGAGATGTATCTATCTCTCCAGCTTGACGTGTTCATGTCAGAGTCTAGGTTAAGATCCTAGCTTGTTCCAGAGAAGTGTCAAACTCTGGGAGATGTATCTATCTCTCCAGCTTGACGTGTTCATGTCAGAGTCTAGGTTAAGATCCTAGCTTGTTCCAGAGGAGTGTCAAACTCTGGGAGATGTATCTATCTCTCCAGCTTGACGTGTTCATGTCAGAGTCTAGGTTAAGATCCTAGCTTGTTCCAGAGAAGTGTCAAACTCTGGGAGATGTATCTATCTCTCCAGCTTGACGTGTTCATGTCAGAGTCTAGGTTAAGATCCTAGCTTGTTCCAGAGAAGTATCAAACTCTGGGAGATGTATCTATCTCTCCAGCTTGACGTGTTCATGTCAGAGTCTAGGTTAAGATCCTAGCTTGTTCCAGAGGAGTGTCAAACTCTGGGAGATGTATCTAGCTCTCCAGCTTGACGTGTTCATGTCAGAGTCTAGGTTAAGATCCTAGCTTGTTCCAGAGAAGTATCAAACTCTGGGAGATGTATCTATCTCTCCAGCTTGACGTGTTCATGTCAGAGTCTAGGTTAAGATCCTAGCTTGTTCCAGAGAAGTATCAAACTCTGGGAGATGTATCTATCTCTCCAGCTTGACGTGTTCATGTCAGAGTCTAGGTTAAGATCCTAGCTTGTTCCAGAGGAGTGTCAAACTCTGGGAGATGTATCTAGCTCTCCAGCTTGACGTGTTCATGTCAGAGTCTAGGTTAAGATCCTAGCTTGTTCCAGAGGAGTGTCAAACTCTGGGAGATGTATCTATCTCTCCAGCTTGACGTGTTCATGTCAGAGTCTAGGTTAAGATCCTAGCTTGTTCCAGAGGAGTGTCAAACTCTGGGAGATGTATCTGTCTCTCCAGCTTGACGTGTTCATGTCAGAGTCTAGGTTAAGATCCTAGCTTGTTCCAGAGAAGTGTCAAACTCTGGGAGATGTATCTATCTCTCCAGCTTGACGTGTTCATGTCAGAGTCTAGGTTAAGATCCTAGCTTGTTCCAGAGAAGTGTCAAACTCTGGGAGATGTATCTATCTCTCCAGCTTGACGTGTTCGTGTCAGAGTCTAGGTTAAGATCCTAGCTTGTTCCAGAGGAGTGTCAAACTCTGGGAGATGTATCTATCTCTCCAGCTTGACGTGTTCATGTCAGAGTCTAGGTTAAGATCCTAGCTTGTTCCAGAGAAGTGTCAAACTCTGGGAGATGTATATCTCTCCAGCTTGACGTGTTCATGTCAAAGTCTAGGTTAAGATCCTAGCTTGTTCCAGAGAAGTGTCAAACTCTGGGAGATGTATCTATCTCTCCAGCTTGACGTGTTCATGTCAGAGTCTAGGTTAAGATCCTAGCTTGTTCCAGAGGAGTGTCAAACTCTGGGAGATGTATCTATCTCTCCAGCTTGACGTGTTCATGTCAGAGTCTAGGTTAAGATCCCTAGAGTGAGTGACCCTCATGCAGTTTTATTTACGATTGTGTAGCATTTCCATCAGGGCTGGGTCTGAGACTGCCATGTCACCCCTTAGCCTCCTGTAGGAGACAGAATAGAGTGACTGGGATTTTCAGTCTTTCCACATAAGACTTGTTTTGTGTACCCTGTAATTTCTTGGTAATAAATCTCTGTAATCTCCCCAATTGTTGCAGGTGTCTGGTGAGGTACATGCAAAATGGAGCATTTTATTCAATTACTAGTCTGATGAGGGCTGAGTATAATGGAATTATAACATCCTGTACTTAAAAGATGTGCCACATAGAAGGATTCCTTACTCTTGTGGATACGTGGTGGCCAAAGTTCAGATTGCTATCAACCAGAGTACCCAGCTCATGTACCACTGGGTCTACAATTGGGGGGGGGTGCTGTCCATAATGAAATTAGCAGGTATGTCAGCTTTCCCAAAGGGAATAATAATGCATTGTTTGCATTTTGCTTTAATCTTTGGCTTTGGCACCAATCATTTTTCTGTGTTAACCCTGTTTGCAGTATATTAACATCATTGGGGGACTCAGTAATTGCTTCCAATTTGCAATCATCAGTAAACTTGGTCAGCCACAGGTGTCCAAATTTGCCTGGACTTCTGAGGAATAAATTCCGAACAGTTAAGCGCCCAGCACAGAGCACTGTGGTATGCCACTGGTGACTGGTCTTTTGCTAGTGGTGAAGTCACCTTCTTTGACAGCATGTATCCTGTCAGTGAGCCAGTTGGATACCCATCTGGTAATGTAGGGATTAAGTCCCAATTCAGAGAGTTTCTCTATAATTCCTGAGTGGAGGATTGTGTTAAATGCCTTGGCTAGGTCAAGATAGGTGGTATGCACTGTCCTTCCTTCGTCCAGGGCCCTGGTGACTTTCTCAAAGAAGTCCACCATGTTTAACAGGCATGATCTACCTCTAATGAATCCAAACTAGGCTGGGTCCAGAATCTGGAGATTACTTATGTGTTTGTTAATAAGGTTCATAATGCTTCTCTATATGGCCTTGCAGATGAGGTGAGTCAAGCTTATGGGCCTATAATTCCCAGGATCAGTTGATGATCCCCCTTTGTACAGAGGAATTACTGTTGATGTCCTCCATTCCACTGGGACATAGCCAGTTAGCAGGCTGTGGTTAAACAGGGATCTAAGTGAGTCTGCTAGGTCATGTTATAAGTTGTTTAATAGGCAACCTGAGATGTTGTCTGGTCCCATTGATGCTCTGTTTTTATCCTTGGAGATCGGCAAGATGACCTGCTCTCTTGAGATAATAGGCTGAGGAATGGTGGCAGGTATATTTGGGGGGAGGTGAAGTTTGTTCCAAATCTGTCAGCTACCAGGTTGGCTATTACCTCCAGTTCAGTATAGGTGGTGCCATACACCACCAGTTCAGTGCTTAGCTGGGTATTACCTTTTAGATTTTGGATGTAGTTAAAGAATGCCTTGTGATTATCCTTAGTTAGGGAGGCTATTTTTGTTTTGTAATTAGCTTTGGAGGACTTGACAATATCTCTATTTTGTTTGCTTAAGTTAGACAGGGATTTCTTCCTCTGCTGAGCCAGTTTCCTCTTGTTCTTGGACATTAGTTTCTCTCTTGTGTAGCCTGTTTATACTAGGGGTCCACCAGGTTGGCTTGTTTTTTTGCAAGACAAAGTTTTAATCCAGTCAGGTACAGCTGATTCTGGTTATATGGAGCATTGGTGTACACTTCTGCATAAGAGTCTGTGTTATCTGCATTCTAGGGAGCTTTGAAACTTCTTATACCATCACTTAGCAGGAGGTAATTTGTCTTTGAAAAATTCTTAAGAGTTTTTGAGCTTGATGGGATATTTGGTCTTATAATTTAGCAGGGATGACATCACAAGGGAGGGTACAATGCTCTACCATGTTAGTGAGTACTATGTCAAGGACATTTGAGCCTCTTGTGGATGTGCTCACTAGTTGTTCCAGAGTATTTGGTCTGACAAAGTCCAAGAACCTCTGAGCCAGCATTTTTGTGGTCATGTATGTTTCCCAGTCGATGGTAGGATAATTAAAATCACCCATGAGTAAGGTGTTGGGCTGTATGGCAAATGACCCCAGTAAGTTGAGGTTTGCAATATGCTTTTCCTGTTCATGGTGGGGCACCAATAGCTAGCTATGATGTGGTGGGGGGCTTTGCCTATAGTTGATCGGACATGGAGTAGCTTAAGAGAGTCATACTGTTTGACCAGTCTCGAGGTGTATTTATCTTTAATAAAGATGGATATACCTCTTCCTTTGGTTCTTCCACTCTCATTTTGTGGTCTGAACATATGGAAACCATTGTAGGCCTGCATGGCCGGGGTGCTTTCTGCACCTTTGGACCATGTCTTGGTGACTCCACAGATGTTGGCATCTTCCAAAGTGAGGAGTGCTTCCAGGGAGTGCAGTTTCTTGTTTAGACTCCTAGCATTATACAGCAGTACCTTAAGTTTATCTAGAGAAGATTTTGTTATGTTGGGAAGTTGGTTATTTTGACAGTGACTTAAAAGGCACAGTAGGGGTGGCTAATGCCTTTGCCAGTATCTGATAGCCTAGAGGGGGCAGGTGCAGACCATCTCTGGAAAAGCAGTGTGCCCTGTTGACCATGTTGTCCCAGGCTGATAGATACACCATCTCCTTGGACTGACACCAGAAGCTAAGACAGTTGTTAAAGTCAATAATTTTTGTTTGTATTGTAGCATCTTCCTTGGAGAAGGTAGAATGCTGCTTAAAGCTAGGCTTATACCTGCCTTTGACACATAATCTGATAGCTCAGAAATGTCTCCCTTCATATAGTCCAGTGAGGTACATCTCAAGTCATTCACCCCAACATGGATTATGATAGAGTTATACTGGTACTTGTGGTTGAGTACTTGAGTGCTTGAGTGACTTGACGGATCCTGACACTTGACACGCAGCAAACCGTAACCAGCTCCTTATCCAGCCTGGTGAGGTAAACATCCGTGTCTCTCACAATGGAGTCATCTATAACCAGTACATTAGGTTTTATGGTTCATACATAGGTTCATAGGTTCATACTAGGCTATCTGCCCAAGGGCATTTATAAGCCTAGCCCATAGATATGTGGCTTTCGCTACCCCTTTAGTTTGAATAAAACTATGCCTATTATTTTGCTGTGCCTCTGTCAAGCAGTGACACTGAAGTAATCCCTGGGGTATATCTGCGATCTCCCATCCATTGGTCAAGATTCCTCTTGAACAAGGCCAGCGAGGTGCTCTGCCTCACATGTACCGGGATTTTGTTCCACAGCATAGGGAGTCTCTGGGTGATGAATCTGTCCCTCCAGCATGTCCTATTAATAACCGTGTCAAGGTTTAAGTCTCCCACCCTTGTGGTTCTGAGGGATCTAGATTTTTTGAGGTGAAGCATATTCATCAAATCTGGGTTTGACATGGCCTTATATGTCAGGCACAGGTCACCTCTGAGCAAGCGGTATGAGACCGAATAGAGCTGGAGTTCTTTCAGTCGGGCAGCATAAGACATATTTTTGAGACCCTTTATCCTCTGGGTGAGGAACTTTTGGGGCCTTTCCAGCTGCTGCAGGTGTCGGGTCAGATACATTCCAAATGGGGCATTGTACTCAATCATAGGTCTAATGAGTGATGAGTACAGGGGGACGATGACCTCCCTTGATCTAGATGTGAATCCCTTCATGATCAGGTGGGCAATGTAGAAGGTTTTCCTGACTACTTTAGCAACATGAGTGTCAAACGAAAGGCTAGTGTCAACCTGGGTCCCCAGGTCCCTGATGACTTCTTCTGTGCTCAGTGGATTGCCACCTATATGGTAGCTAGGGGTAACCTTGTTTTTCCCGAAGGGTATGACTATGCATTTCTTGGCGTTTAACTTTAGGCCATGGCTCTGGCACCAGTTATCCGTTTCTGTGAGGCCCTTCTGAAGGATATCTGTGTCAGAAGTGTTTTCGACTATGGCGCCCAGTTTGCAGTCATCTGCAAACTTTGTCAGCCATAACTCTCCTGTGTTTGCTTGTACTTCAGAAAAGTAGATGCCAAACAAGAGTGGACCCAGGACTGAGCCCTGTGGTACACCACTTGTGACAGGCTTTGAGTCTGACAAGGCTCCAGCAACTCTGACCCTGTGGGTTCTGTCACTTAGCCAGTTTGCAACCCATCTTGTGATGTATGGATTTACATTCAAGTTGATGAGTTTTTCGATGATACCTGAGTGGGGTATTGTGTCGAAGGCCTTTGCCAGGTCGAGGTAGGCTGTATGGACTGCCTTTCCCTCATCAATGGCCTTGGTGACTGTTTCGAAAAAGTCAACCAAGTTTAAAAGGCATGATCTGCCTTTGACAAAGCCAAACTGGGTTGGATCCAAAGTCTGCAAGTTCCCTATGTCTTTATTCATGAGTTCCATTATGATCCTCTCCATGGCTTTGCAGATAAGGCTTGTCAAGCTAATGGGATGGTCATTTCCAGGGTTGGTGGAGGCACCGCCCTTGTGAAGTGGGACCACAGTCGCCGTGCGCCACTCCTTGGGTACGTATCCTGAGGTGATGCTAAGATTAAACAGCTGTCCTAACTGCGGGTTTAATTCCTCATTGAGTTCATGGAGCACACAGCCGGGGACACCATCTGGTCCCATGGATGCTGTGTTTTTTGCCTTGGAGAGAGCAGTTCTCACCTGGGTGTTGGAGATGTTTGGGGGGCTACAATCCTCTGGTATAGATATCTCTCCTTTTGGGAGTTTGCACTGAACCTGTCAGCCAGTATGTTGGCAATGTGTGTAGGTTCAGTAATCTTCACATCATTTTGGACTAATTCTGAGCATATCTGGGAGTTTCCTCCTAGGTTTCTAACATAGCCAAAGAAGGCCTTATGATTGTCTTTTGTGTCCTTGGCGATTTTTCTCTCAAAATTAGCCTTGGATGATTTTATGAGAGCTCTTAGTTTTTTACTTATAATGATCAAAGGTGTCTTACCTTTCAAGGATTTTGCTCAATCTTGTAGTAGCTTGGTGTTACGCCTTATGGTCTTATTTGTTGAGACATTGGTGTGTGTGTTATTATGTGTTGTGGTTGTTTTTTTTTTGCATTGTTATGTGTGTAAGTGGTTTCCACTTGAGAGGCCTCTGATCTTTTGGTAAGTTACTAGTGAGTATCTCCACATATGTGGGTTTATGTGTCGTGTCCTTATTTATTGGTTCATAGCTCACATTTAGTATGGGGAGTATGTGTGCTGACAACTTGTTTGACATTTCATTTGTCCTTATGTGAGAGTCTTGCCTCCAATTTCATAGTGTAACTACATCTCTCACATAAAGTATTTGCATGTTTCAGGAGTAATTGGTTGTCAGTATACATGAGACAATTGTTACATTGCCTTAGGATGCTCATGTCTATCAGGCTGGCCATAGGGATGATGGGAAACTTCCCGTCCATGATAGCAGTTTCTTACTGTATATTTGATCAGGTAAGGGAACAAGTTAATTTGACAGAACTGTGCTGGTAGTGCCGAGACTGCAAGGGGGACCTATACGTTGTATAGGCTAAGGTTGATCAATAAGACAGTGCTAATCAGTGCGCAGTGTTCCTAGAGCAGCAGAAAAGCTTGGAAGTTTTTAACTCACAGCTGATTATGGAAAAACTGAGCTTCTAGGCTTTTGCAAATATAAAGGGCATTGCTAACCACCACTGGGCAAAGAGCAGCAACATGCAAATGTGAGGTTTAAATAAGAGCAAAGAGAAACAAGTTTTAAGCTAACTACCAATCAGGAAAGCATGCAATAACCCTTCCACCAGCAATCCCCAGCTTAGGTTAGATCAGCACACTTCTGCCACAAGGGTGCAGAAAAACACCTTCTTAATGTAGAAGACCACACAAACTACCTACAACAGCTCTACAAATAACAGATACAATGTAATACAATGCAATTAACTACTTAAAGCAGCAGCCAACAGTCCAGTTTTTTAAACTGCTAAAGTGCAGTCACAATATATAAGTGAAGTTCAAAAAAAATACTTAGAGCTGTTTTGTGTGCTTTCCGTCACAGATAGATCAGATAAACACCTACTAACACTAGATGATTTATCCCAGTCCTGCTAATGTAAAAGCACAGTAAAGGGGTGTCCAGAGTAAAATGCTACTACAAACAAACTTAAAAGATATGATATGCTACCACAAAAAAATTAAAGATATAGATACAGCAGTGTACTTTAAACAACTTATAAAAGTGTGATTATTCAATAAAAGTACTTTGCTTTGTAAAAATGAGCCAAGAGCCACACAATTGCACAGAATTTATAAATGTACTAAAAACAAGATAAGCAGGTTAATAAGCCCACCTGACAATAAAACTTCATGCAGAAATATCAAGTGTTTCCCCACCCTAAACAAACAAGCTACTTCCCAGTGCACTAGATGGAAAATCCACTGACCTCCTGATGTAAAAAATATATTACTTTATCTAACAGCTAGCTAGATAATGAACTCAGAACAAGTAAATCAGTATAACAGACAATGAGACACAAAATGCACTTTTTCAATATAAGCACAATGAAAATTAATAAATAATTCAAGATATCAACAGCAGTGTAGAAATAGAGGAGCTTATTTGCTCAATTTACTGTAGGAGTAGGCAGCTTAAAATCACCAGGTTTAAGAAATACATCTTCAAAGGGCATGGTGGGTAGGAAAAACTAACAGGGAATCTCCAGCAATACTTTAGTTTATGCAGGCTTGAAATCTTTTTGGAAAAAGACAAAGACCCAGAAATTCACTGTGTATTTAAATATCACTCAATAAGCAATTTAACCAATGAAAGAACATGTGAAATGTAGAGTGCAGATAATTTAAGTATCTGTCTCTCACATGGAACAAAAACATCAGGTCAAGCAGATTTCTTAAAACAAAAAAAAATACAGAGCAGGTAAAACAGAAAGCAGCTCTATCACTCACAGACAAAAAAAAAAAAAAAAATATATATATATATATATATATATATATATATATATATATAGGTTCACTTTCCTCACCCAACAGGGAATCATCAGCAGTGCATTAGTTTATGCAGGCTTGAAATCTATTCAGAAGTGCAGTGTAATAACTGTATACAAAATAAAATAAAATAAGACACTGCTGTATTCCTCATGGTTCCCAGCAGTGCAGTCTGTATATCCGTTCAATTAAATCCACCAAAATGTGTGTATTATCAAAGGTCCATTCACAAGTGAAGATTAAAAACACACTTTAATGAGCAAAGAAGTCATAAAATATATATATATATCGAATAAGCACTTTCGTCTCAATAGTTTGAAACTTCATCAGATACTATTACATATTTCACAGGAAGTTTTATAGCAAAGAACAATCATGTGACCACCTTCTACAATGACATCACTTCCCCCAGACAGCCCCCCCCCCCTCCAGCACTTGGTGTTCCCAGGTGGCCTCCTATCCAAGTAGTAACTAAGCCCAACCCTGCTTAGCTTCCTAAAAAAATCCCTTTTCATATAATGTGATATCTAATGTGAACTAGTGTTTGTTATATATTTTGACACCTATAAAATACATATAACCCACACAAAAAACTATATAGTTGAATTAATTTAAGATAAATAAATTCAAATTTCAAACTTAAATGCATGTTGAAAAATTCCAACAATAATATAATGACAAACCACCAAACAAGAAAAAGAGACAGTTTTTATGATGTTGAAGCAAAGAGAAAATCTTTTCAGATATAAATAAAATATTTTAAAATATAAAAAAACTTTTACAAAGGTGTATGCAATGGAAATAACTATATTTCTAGAGCTTTTAATTTTAATATGCAACATCCTGGCCTGGATTGGATTAAATGAACAACTATCTATATCTTGCAATTCAATTATATATTTTTGTGTGGGTTATATGTATTTTATAGGTATCATAATATATAACAAACACTAGTTCACATTAGATATCACATTATATGAAAAAGGAAGTTACATTGGCAATGAACAATTTTTTGTTGACCGTGTATCTTCTGTCATTAGGAAATCCTTTTATCGAGCCAGAATGATTGCCAGAATTGTATCTTCTTGATCAAGGGAAGTTATTATCCCCTCTCTAGTACTCTCTACTCTTCCCTTATCAGGTCCATAATGAAATGTAATTCTCCTTTGGTATGCACTTGTCTAAACATATGACTCAACTCGAAAGGCTACAGCATTTCCTCACAAAGAGGATTAAGCACATCGTCCATGCATTTCACAGACCCCTTAAAGCACTTTCTGTCTCTTCTGTTTCTTACAGACTTTAAGGAGAACTTTGCCTCTGCTACAAAGCCTTGAAGGATCTTTATGCAGCCCTCTACAAATCTGCAAATCAAACAACACCTTAAACACCCACTTGAAGGATCTCAGCTTTCACTACAGAACAAAGAGAACCCCTTGTCTTCAACTGTAACCTGAACAAATGGATGGGAAACAGTATATTCACCCATAATCTGACTCCTTGAAGTCTCATTAAAAGGGATTAAATTTATGTAGTGATTACTTCATTTTCATAGGTTCATAGGTGTGTACTAGGCAAATGGCCCTGGAGCCTTTACAAACCTAGCCCATAGGATTACCCTGACATCATGCCACCTGACCTTAGTTCCCAGTGCCTCTGTCAAGCAGAGCAACTGGAGTGATCCCCGGGGTGAATTTTCCATTTCCCATCCACTCATCAAGGTTTCTCTTGAAGAGGGCCAGTGAGATGCTCTGTTTGACATATATGGGAAGTCTATTCCACAGCAAGGGAAGTCTCTGGGTTATGAACCTATCCCTCCAGCACGTTCTGTTGATTGTGGTAATGAGGTTGAGGTCACTGGAATGTGTGTTGCAGAGGTATTGGAATTTCTTTAGATGTAGCATTTCTAACAGAGGTGGATCAGACATGGCTTTGTATGCCAAGAAGAGATCACCTCTAAGTAGGCGATATGAGACAGAGAATAGTAGGAGTTTTTTGAGTCTGTCCATATAGGACAAGTGTTTAAGGCTTAGGATCCTCTTTGTGAGGTACTTTTGTGGCCTCTCCAGTTATTGCAGGTATCTAGTGAGGTGCATGCCAAATGGGGCATTGTACTCGATGATTGGCCTAATGAGGGAAGAGTAGAGTGAGACAATGACCTCTTTCTTTCTGGATGCAAAACCCTTAGTAATGAGATGTGCCACATAGAAGGACTTTCTGATGACAGTGGCAATGTGGTGGTCAAAGGAGAGGCTGCTGTCAACCTGTGTTCCCAGATCTCTTATAACACCTTCTGTGTTCAGTGGACTACCATTGATGTGGTAATTCATGGGAACAGGTTTTTTCCCAAAGGGGATGACAACACATTTTTTGGCATTGAGCTTAAGGCCATGGTTCTGACACCAGTCGTTGGTCTCAGTGAGGCCTTTCTGTAGGATGTCAACATCACTTGGGGAGTTAATAATAGTTCCCAACTTGTAATCATCTGCGAACTTTGTTGGCCAGAGACCCTTTGTGTTGGCCTGGACTTCAGAGAAGTAGATACCAAAGAGGAGAGGACCCAGGACCAAACCCTGTGGGACTCCACTTGTGACTGGTCAGCAGTCTGACTTGGAGTCCGCTACTTTCACACTGTGGGTTCTATCTGTGAGCCAGTTTGCAACCCACCTAGTGATATAGGGGCTGATGCCTAGCTTAGTGAGGTTTTCCTATGATTCCTGAATGGGGAATGGTATCAAACACCTTGGCCAGATCACTGTAGGCTGTATGAACCACCTTGCCTTCATCCACAGCTCTGGTGACTGATTCAAAGAAGTCGACCAAGTTGAGCAGGCATGATCTACCCTTCACAAAACCAAACTGTGTGGGATCCAGAGTTTGGAGATTCCCCTATATCCTTGTTTATTAGGTCCATGATGATGCGTTCCATAGCTTTGCATATCAGACTCATCAGGCTAATGGGGCAATAGTTCTCAGGGTCTGTAGTCGCTCCTCCTTTGTGGAGAGGGATTACTGTAGCAGTGCACCATTCAGTAGAGACAAAGTCTAAGGTGAGGCTGTGATTGAACAGGGCACACAGGTGAGGTGCCAGTTCACTCTGCAGTTCATGTAGAACACAGCCAGGGATATTGTCAGGTCCCATGTAAGCTGTATTCTTGGCCTTGGACAGTGCTGTTTTAATCTGTGCAGCAGTAATACTGGGTTCCTGGCAATCTACTGGTATTGTGATTGGTCCTTTGTTGGGGAGGGGGTAAAGTTGACACTGAATCAGTTGGCCAGCATATTGGCAATATCTGTTGGCTCGGTATAGGAGGTACCATTCTGCAGTAGCTCAGAGCAAATCTGGGTATTGCCATGGAGATTCTTTACATAACTATAAAAGGCCTTGTGGTTATCTTTACTATCTGCTGAAATTCTGTTTTCATAGCTAACTTTAGAGGATTTGATGAGGGATCTCAACTTTTTGTTGAGGCTCATAAGGGAGTTTTTCCAGTCTTGGGACTTCACCTTATTCCGCATCAGTTTCCTCCTTCTGTTGTAGAGTTTGTTTATGGCAGGGGACCACCAGACTGGCTTCCTTTTTTTTGAGGAGAATGTCTTGGTTCTATTGGGCATGGCAAGATCCATGCATTTGTGTACGTGTTTGTACAATGCATTGGTGTATGATTCTGCAGTCATGCAAGTATTCTCCATTTGCATGGGTGCCATGAAGTTATCCACCTCTGTTTTTAGGAGCCAAAGTTAGCTCTGGAGATGTTTTTCATGGTGGTTACCTTTGCGGGGGGGGGGGGGGGTGGATTTCCAGGGTGATTAGTTTGTGGTTGTATCTAACCAGGGAGGAGTTAACTATTTGTGTAGAGCAACGGTCGCCCATGTTAGTAATGACCAGGTCAAGGATGTTGCTACCTCTAGTGGGGGTAAGAACGAGCTGGTCCAGGGCATTTGAATTAATGAATTCCAGGAAATGTTGGGCAAGTGTATTGGTACATGAGTAGTTTTCCCAGTTAATGGAGGGGTAGTTGAAGTCACCCAGTATGAGAGTGTTAGGTTGGACCCTAATATTCTCCAATGTGCTTAGGAACATGGAGTGTGAGTCTTGGGACATTGTTGGGGACCTATAGCAGGCTACAACCTGAATCACTGTCTTACCCATTGTTAGCTGCACCTGAAGTATCTCTGATGCATTATGTTGGGCTACCAGTCCGGAGGTGTGCACATCCTTTATGAATATGGAAACACCACTGCCTTTGGAGCTTTGATCCAAGTTCTGGGGCTGAAAGGTGTGGAGTGACTTGTAGCCTGGTAGTGCAGGGGTGCTTTCTGTTGCCTTGAACCAGGTCTCTGTTACAGCACAAATGTCTGTTCTCCATTTTAAGAAGTGCTTCGAGCAAGTGCATTTTCAGATTTAGACTTCTAGCATTGAACTGCATGACCCTCAGATTGCATTTGTTTGTAGCTGTTATGGTAGTAATTTGGTCTTTGGAACACCACCTAAAAATTCACTATAGCGGTGGCAAGAGCCTTGGCCAGTATCCAGAACACAAGGGGTGACAAAATGGGGAACTTGAGGCTAGGCTACAGTACAAATTCTCCTGCCAAATATGTTTCCCAGTTCCATTACATTACTTTGTAATCATTAAATGCCCTCAGCTGTAAGCATTTCTCAGAAAGAAGAGCAATGTGGAACTACAGCCACGATAATGGTGTGGGGGGAGGGGGGCATGTTACTCCTTCTGTCTCTGTTTTAGTGAGAATTCCTGCCACCTGTGATAACGTAGATGCTCATTTAAGGAATTAGATTAAGGTCCTCCATACTTTCCTTTCAGTGTGCACACCATTCATTGTGGTCCACTGTCCCCTTATCAGACAAGCAAGTTCCTAAGACATCAACCCCATGCTCACCACTAGGTTATCTAAAATTAATGTTAGTCAGATCTTTTGTCTTGAGAAATATGCCTTGTTAAAGTCTAAATGCTACTCAGTGCTAGAAGTCTAAACCTCAAAATGCAGTCACTCGAGGCACTGCTTAAAATGGAGAACACCGACATCTGTGCAGTGACAGAGACCTGGCTCAAGGCTACAAAGAGCACCCCTGCATTACCAGGCTGTATTTCATACCACACCTTTTGGCCGCCTAACCTGGATCAAACACTAAAGGCAGAGGTGTGTCCACATTCATTAAGGATATCCACACCTCCAGGCTAGTTGCTCAGCATAATGCATCCTAGATTATCCAAGTGCAACTAACTCTGGGCAAGACCGCAATCCAAATTGTAGCTTGCTACAGATCCTCCACCATGCCCCAGGATTCCAACTCCTCATTTCTTGATACACTGGAAAATATTAGGGTACAACCCAACACCCTAATAATGGGCGATTTCAACTACCCCACCATTAACTGGGAAAACTACTCATGTACCAACTCTTTTGCTCAACATTTTCTGGAATTCATAAATTCCAACGCCTTGAATCAACTTATCCACACCCCACCAGGGGCAGCAATATCCTAGACCTGGTTATTACCAACATGGGCAACCGGTGCTCCACATCAGAGGTCAATTCCTCATTAGTCAGATCCAACCACAAGCTAATCACCCTAGACATCCACATCCCGCCCCCACACCCCATTAGGGAAACCACCGTAAAAAATTTCTCCAAAGCCAACTTCACGCTTCTTAAGACAGAAGTGGCAAACTTCACGACATCCATGCAGACAGACAATATTGGTACGACTACTGAATCCTACACAAGTGCACTTTATAAGCACTTACACAAGTGCATGGATCGTGCAATCCCTAACAGAACCAAGATGCTATCCTCCAAAAAAAGGAAGCCAATCTGGTGGTCCCCTGCCATAAACAAACTCTACAACAGAAGAAAGAAACTGTTGCAAAAAAGAGTAAAATCCCATGATTGGAGGAACTCCCTGGTCAGCCTCAGTAAGAAGCTGAGATCCCTCATAAAATCCTCCAAAGCTAGTTATGAAAACAAAATTGCCACTGATTCTAAAGACAACCACAAAGCAATCTAAAGCTATGTCAAGAATCTCAATGGCAACACTCAGATCTGCTCTGAGTTACAGCACAATGGCACTAAATATACAGAACCAACTGATATTGCCAGCATCCTGGCAGATAGGTTCAATACTAACTGAAAAAATGCAAAGTTCCTATAATCACGGCTGCACAGGTAAAAACCACACTCTCCAAAGACAAGAGCACAGCATCCATGGGACCTGACAACATCCCAGGCTGCGTTCTACATGAACTACAGAACGAACTGACACCCCACCTAAGTACCATGTTCAATCATAGCCTCACCTCAGGCTTTGTGACCACTGAATGGCACTCAGTGAAGGTTATCCCACTCCACAAAGGGGAGCCCACCACGGACCCGGGAACTACTGCCCCATTAGCCTGACAAGCCTGGTCTGCAAGGCTATGGAACCTATCATCATGGAACTTATAAACAATGACATTGGTAATCTCCAAACTCTGGACCCCACCCAGTCCAGGTTTGTAAAAGGCAGATCATGTCTCCTAAACCTGATAGACTTCTTTGAAGCAGTCACCAAAGCCATAAATGAGGGTAAGGTGGTTCACACAGCCTATCTAGATCTCGCCAAGGCTTTCGACACCATGCCCTACTCTGGAATTATAGATAAACTCACTAAACTAGGTATAAATCCCTATGTCACAAGATGGGTTGCCAACTGGCTCACTGACAGAACCCACACTGTGAAAGTAGTAGACTCCAAATCCGACTTCAGACCAGTGACAAGTGGAGTACCACAGGGTTTAGTCCTGGGTCCTCTCCTGTTTGGTATCTACTTCTCTGAAGTACAGGCTAACACAGAAGGTCTTTGGCTAATGAAGTTCGCAGATGACTGCAAACTAGGAGCCATAATCGAAACTCCTAACGATGTGGACATCCTACAAAAGGGCCTCAGTGAGACAGATGCCTGGTGTCAAAATCATGGCCTCAAGCTTAATGCCAAAAAGTGCATTGTCATCCCTTTTGGTAAAAACTCTGTACCCATGAACTACCACATAGGCGGTAGTCTACTTAACACCGAAAGTGTGATAAGAGACCTTGGGACACAGGTGAACAGTAGTCTCTCCTTTGATAATCACATCACCACAGTTGTCAGGAAATCCTTCTACGTGGCACACCTCATCGCAAAAGTTTTGTCATCCAGGAAAAAAGAGGTCATTGTTCCACTCTACTCATCACTCATTAGACCCATTATAGAATACAGCACCCCTTTTGGTATGTACCTCGCAAGACATCTACAACAACTGGAAATGCCACAGAAATACCTCAAAAATAGGATTACCAGCCTCAAACAGATGCCCTTCGCAGACCGTCTCAAAAAACTCCAGCTTTACTCCGTCGCATATCGCCTACTCAGAGGTGATCTCTGCCTAACATACAAAACTATGTCAAACTCAGAGCTGTTGGACATGCTCCACTTAAAGAAATCCCAATCCCTCCGAGCTACATGCTCTAGGGACATAAACCTTGTCACCACAATAAACAGAACATGCTGGAGGGATAGATTCCTGTCCCAGAGACTTCACATACTCTGGAACAAACTACCTATCTATATCAAACACAGCCCCTCATTAGCACTCTTCAAGAAAAATCTTGATGATTAGATGGGAAATGGGAAATTCACCCTGGAGATCACTTCTGTGGCTCTGCTCGACAGGGGCACAGGAAAATAATTTTCTTGGGTGGCGAAAGCCAGGGTATCTTTTTGGCTAGGCTTATATAGGCCCTAGGGCCAATAACCTAGTGCCTACCTATTAACCTATGAACCTATGGAATATATAACATCTACAACCCACTGCTTTCCCAACCAAGACTGCAACATAGTCATTAACACAAATACCCCAAGGCTCTATATCACAGCTGCTTTAACATAACCAGCATTTCTTTTTTTTCTTTCTTTCTTTCTTTCTTTCTTTCTTTCTTTCTTTCTTTCTTTCTTTCTTTCTTTAAGTTATTTCATCATTATTTTTTGCATTAATATAAAAATAATGTTCCTGAGATTTCATGTCTATATCTTATCACCTCCAAGAATAAGTTCCAGAATTATTTCTCTAAACTTCACCATTTGCTCCTGTCCTAAATGGTAGAGACAATAGTGCACTAAGTCTCCTCTATGTAAGTCCCAGCTTCCTACCTAGGACAGTGACACAGGTTCTCCAAACAAACAATGCATAGGCAATAAGGCTGGATCCGTCATTCACAGCTCCACAGCAATAACAAGTATTTTAAACATAGTCATGGTAGCGGTGATAATGAATACATGCTGTTAAACACATTCAATGAAAGATGTCCATGGATGCCTGCACGCATCCAAAGTATTAAGGTGGTCTTTAATCACTTCACTATGAATCCAAAGTATTAAGGTGGTCTTTAATCACTTCACTATGACCAACATAGTTGTACTTTATGCTCCACCCAGATGGGAAAGCAGACCACAGTTCAATCCCAGGCTAACTCATCTCACACCTAGGATTATTTGTCAAATCCAGGTCAACATAGACAAGAGCAAAATACTTTCTACGCCAATAAAGATAGTCCTTACTGAAATGGTAACTCTGTTTTTTCCTGAACTTTTTTTAAATACAGGAGTTTATTAAAATTGTCTTCTTAGTTTTAAGGAGCATATACTATATATGACAGAGTACTTTTCATTTTTATGTAATCTACATATGTCTTTTTATATCTGATGCTTTTTTCCACAAGAAAGATTATAAATTCCAGTGTTTTTATGACTAACTGATCATAACTACTCATTTGTGTTGCTTGTTCATCATTCAGTTAAATGACCTGAGTAGAGCTGTATCATTCTGTTCTGAGGATTATAAGCAGGAGCAGGCTTTATTTTGACGTTAACCATTGCATTTTATATTCATTTACTAAAGATTTTGTTTTTGAAGTAAGAATTAATATTAAGCTCACATTTTAGTTTGAATACTGCAACTACTAAATGTGCAAACTTTTGCTCAGAATTCTGTTTATATGCTAATATCTTTTACTATATATCCTTCTTTTTACTGTGACTTGATACCATGAAAATGGGTTTAACACAGCGATGATTTAATAATAAAATAAATATACATTAAGTAAAACAATATAAGACTACTTGCCTGTGCCAGATTTGCTGCCACCAAGTTCAGCAATGCCAATGCAATGGGATTAATAGTGTGCTCTCATCTCTGAGCTAATGTTTTATGGCCAAAGTTGCTACAATCATGAATTTCACTTTCACTGATGAGCTGAAATTTTATAGTTAAAAATAATAAAGTCTTTGGGTAGTTTGCCACAGTCAGACTATCAATACTGTGAGTGTTGAATTTGTGGTCCGCAAAAACTAAGTAAGGACTTAACACACATCAGTGAATAATTAAAATTCTTTCAGCGTGCTTTCTTCTCTATGGAAAGTTTCCTTATCCCATACTGATAAAATATGGACTATTGTTCTATATACCTTAAGTCAGTGCAAGACAACTTTTAATATGCCATATTGAAATTAGTAGAAGAAATGACCTTGTATAACCTTTAACAGAGGTGTTCCCCAGGGACCAGAATGAAGGTATTAGAAGAAACGCCCTTGTATAACCTTTAACACAGATGTTCCCCAGGGATCCGTTCTTGGGCCTCTGTTATTCTCACTTTTTCTTAATGACTTGCCTTCTGACCTTTCTCAACTAAATATAATCATGTACATAGACAACCTCCCTCTCCTGGTATCTTGTAAAACTCACCTACCCACTGTTAGAAACTGCAAAGCAGCTTCACAATGATATGTAATTGGACCCACAGCAACAGACTTCTCATTAATACCTTAACATCTTGCATTATGATTTTTAGAACTTAACAAAAGCTTCCAAAAGCAGTATATATATAAAACCAACAAAAATGGTAGATTCTTGCTGGCAATAACAGAATATCAGTACCTAGAATTAACCTTATACTCATCTTGTTCTTTCTCAAAATATACAAATAACATTATCAGTAAAACCCTGAAACAGCTAAAACAATGTTACAAAGTTTCTCATCTTCTCACATTCGCTGTTCATCTCGCCAAAGGTAGGACTGTACTAATTCCAAAAATCGAATATGGTCTCCCACTAACTACATGTGACTATAGTGGCAACACAAAAATTCAATCAGCAATAAATAAAATCAGATTTGTTTATTTGGAAATCAGCTAAGCCATGACTTGCAGCTTCTACAATATGTTAAATGCTTATTTGTTAATGAAGGAGTGCCTTTCCTAGTCTTTACAAATACCTGCAAAGTTATTCAGCTAAGAACGAAACTGCAAATTAGACAAAACTACGCACTAAGAGATGTGCATAAGGATAGCCTTATCCTCATCAGGCCCAAATTTAAATAACAGGAGAAAGGGCATACTCCAGGCTAGCTCCAGCAATTTGGAACCAGCTCCCATTACAAATCAGCCAATAAAGCACCATAAAAGCATTTAAAACCAAGCTAAATGAATACTTGTTGAAAGAATCTGCTTGCTCCTGCTATAAAAATTACTAGGAACAACTTTGATTCAAAACTAGCCATCTACACATAGCCTATATTCTCTGCCTATACAGTAATAAATGTGTTGCCTGAGTAGGTATTTGTTAAATGAATATCGTATTATAATTGTCACTTGTGAAACCAATACTAAGTGCCAGGGCCTCAGCTGGATCATCTAAAGCGCGGTGGTGTTTGCCAAGCTGGTGCCCCTCAACTTTGATCGATTTAACAGCTCAAGAGTATAAAAACGTCAGTTCCTCATCTAGCTAATGGTAATAAATGGAGTACCAAGCAACAAGCCAAGCCAGTTCCCTTTCTACACTCCATAATGTAGGAGCAAATAAAAGGACTGGCATTCAGGAATGTCAGTACAGAATGAATACCAGTGCTGCAGTACATATCGATCTGCATCTCCTGAACCCACTCCTAACATCTTTTTCCCAGGGTGACCACCCATAATCACCCACCCTAGTTGACGTCTGCTAAGTGCCTCACTAGCCTCACTGTAAAAACTGCACTTGAAATTAATCATTAGAAATATCGTTTCAAACTGTTATGAAATCATGTAATTTCCTTTGTTTAAACCTTCTTGTGATAATTGCTGTAATAAGTACACTTGTTTCTATGTATATGCTTGATGTGATGCTCAGACTGTATTCTTTGACACTGTAATTTCTGGCCAAAGGGCCCAGTTCAAGGTTGAAAACAGCCTGCCAACCAGACCACTTACCTGATTACCAAAAATCTTAGAAATAAATTAATAATTAAATATAAATACTTTCAATGGACACATCCTTATGTCGTCTGTGTGAGATGCAACATAACTGTGACAACCATGGTGGCTTCTTTGAGTGGCACTTAACTTGCTAATTTATGAAATTCCACAACAACATAGTGGTGTCTGGTTTAGCAGGCAACACACTTGTCTGCAATGCTGAGCAGAGAGAAGGCTCCGAGATCTAGCTCCACACTAGGCGCTTAGATATATATTTTCTTGTGATGTCTGGTACAGTACAAGTGCTGATATATTCCTGAGGTGCTATCCTTCTGATGAGATGGTGAAAGTGTGGACGTATCTGTCTGAGTTAATGAATGATCACTCAGGTGGTTGTTAAAGATACTGTGGCATTTATAAAAAACAATAGAGGAATTTTGCTGATTTTTCTTTCCAGATTATTCTTAATTAGAGTAAATTCCACCCCTGACCTCTTCTAAAAACAGAGCATACCTAGTGGGACTAACCCAGCAGCAAAATAAAATAATTAAATGAAACAATGGCTATGTTTTACAACAGTACCCCCCAGATGAGCAGCAGCAAGGCCCACCCAAACCCCACCCAACAGTCTGCTCATGGCCATTTTTTTTTCACTATACATGAGTAAACATGACAGTTCTTCGGTAGTCCGCATAAATATTCATTCGGTATTACTGGAATGCAGTAAACATTTCACTGGGAAAATTTTTAATAAGAATTTAATAAATAGTTCACAAACATTACTTTTTCCCCCTGTGCTTTTTGCAGTGGGGCTTGCCCCCCTGCACCCCCCCCCGTATATATAAGTACAAATATACCAACTCAGAGACCGCACTAGTTTGTGGAAGAAGGTAAACTACATTGGACAGTGAATATTCGTGATGGCACAGGCAAATCTGCATTTGGCATGTCGATCACTATGGCCACTTCCATTGCTTTGTGAAACGGCTGGGGGGTACTGTTGTAAAACATCAGCAAAACAGTTAGGGGACAGGTGCCACTTGATAATCTGTAAACAAAAATAATACTGACAGGTAATTATTTCTCCATCAAATTTTAATAAAACACTACTTCATACAAACACAGAGTCCACATGTGCATGGGCATTTTCCTTTTTTAAAAAGGCAAAAAACAAGCAATAGCTTTAATATTAATACACAAAGCTGTCTTTATTTTAAAGCTTTTCTTTAAAAAGAAAAATATAAAAATAATGATAACAAGTTCCTCAGCCTGGATTAAAAAGGACAGAATGAAATGGGACGGTGTTATTTAAGTTTGTCCGCACATGCTTAAATTATTATCTAGGAATTCTTAAACATCTGATGTTGCATCTCTTAGAATCATTTGTAAATAGGGTTGTTATTGTTTTCCCAAAAGATATATTCAGAATATTATTTTTACAATTTTGAAAAGCAAAATTTTCAATAGTCATTTATCATATTGTTTCAGAAACACTCCAACTATAATATGAACTAAATTGGGTCACTGTGCACTTTGTCAATTGGTTGCAATTTTTTTTATCTTTCCTGACCTACAGATAACATTGCCTTTCATGTTCATAAAAAAGTACAACTGCCTACACAATAATTTTGTTTCGACTCTTTGACCATGGAGATGTGTGCTGCTAAGGAGCTAACAGCTTCTGAGAAACTTTAGCATTGCTGTCTCTGTGAGCCGCAAGTTTGTTTTTGATTGCCCTAATGGCTCTGCTTCCTACACCCAGCTGATCCATTCATTCCTCCACAGGGCAAGAACCTTCTAGCTCATCCACTCTCTAGTTCATGTGAAAGTTAGATGTTAGGCACTGGGCACACCTGCTTATCCTGCAAATTGTCCTATCTCCACACCTTCAGTAGCTTGTGTGTTCCATGCTTGCCACTACATATAGTCAACCTTCCAGCTTAGTGGTTCACCACTGTGTAGCATGGGTGGATAGGGGTCCTTGTGGGTGATACATTTACATTTCTGCAGGTGTCACCAAACAGTGAATAAGCTAGCCCACCACCACCACCAGAGGATAGGTAAGCTGGAATCCGCTACACACTAGCATTCTTCCATACACAGTTCATCCAGAGGCAATGACACTAGTGAAACAGATCATATGAGGTAGAGTCAGAGTTATATCTGTCTGCACCACTGTTTCTGTCCATTTACAACCCATAAGACTGGACAGTTATAGGGGTGGCCTTTACTATCTGTCTGTCCTTAAAATGAGTGATGTGCCTCATAGCAAAGGCCCTATACAACCCTGTATTGGTTCTTTGTATTTTATTTGTTCATCTTTATAAATTGTTAATCTCCTTTTGTGGATATTTTCCAACTTTCTTAATTTCTGGCACAACATAAAAAGAATATGTCACACTGTATAATTTTACTGTACACTTTGAAAAAGACGTTGAAAGAACAGCAAGCAGTAAGATAAACAGAAGTGATTCTAAAACCACTTCTTGTCAGTATTATGGTACACCCATTCTCATTTCCTGGATATGGATAGTATTTTATGCACATCTATTGTCTGGTTATGTCCACTAAAATCAAGACTTGGCTAGCTCATTATTTAAAACTGGTCATTTCTGCAAAAAAAGCCATGGGTGTTCCGTGATAAAAAAAAGTTTTGGTTAGCTAAACAAATACAAACCATGCATGGCATTTATTTTGCAGTTCCTGAGGCATGACATGCCTGAAATCCAGTGCCAATGTTTATACAGACCGTAACAGCCTAAAGACAAACTATTGAAGAAGATAATTTTGAGATAAACTTAAGCCTGCTGTTAAACTTACTTCTAAACAGTCATCAGTTACAGTGATATTTTGTAATTCTTTCGCTTCAGAAAAAAAATTCCCTTTTGTAAGTCAGAATAAAAGCATTTTTTGAGAATACATCAGGGGAGTAAACACAAGCTACAGTATAAATCACTTTTGGAAGTAAAGTAATTAAACTGGTTCCTTGCTTGTGATCTCTTCAATTAATGTTATTTATACCCTACTCTCCTAGCATCATGATTTTGTTTATTCTGCGGATGAACTACATCCCAGTTATCTTTCTTTTCCTAGCACTTCATGTCTCATGTGTATCAAAAAGTTCATTCTGTACAAAACTCCCAACTACTGTTCTCAGCCTAATTGCTTATTAGCATTGAGATTCAGAAACATTTGCACAGTGTTCTAGAGGGCAACGCTAAAGTAGTTGTTGTATCCAAAGCACCAAATAACAAAGAATGAATAAGGAAACAGAAGGAGGCCAACACAGAGCATGCTGTAGTGAAGACAAATTGTGAAGTGGAAGAAAAATCTGAAGCATAGTCAGCAAAGTGACAGGTAATATTTTGTGCATTAACCAGCAAAATACACATTGAATAATAGAGTGGTATATACATATATATATATATATATATATATATATATATATATATATATATATATTTTTTTTTTTTTAATATATATATGTAGGAATCATATAACATGTACCTAATGACAGTGGAAGAAACATCCAGGATTAGTCACCATACGTCACAGCTATAGTAACATAATGCAGTCATATCCGCAAATGTTTGAGCAAAACAAGGAGGAAGGACATGGCAGAACACAATCAGGGATCACAACAACACATAATGAGCCAGATAGTCAATATATATGTAGAAGGAAACAATATTACTAAAACCCTACAGCAATATATATGGGTACAGATGCATCAGTTGACAGTGTGTTTGGTCAATGTCTGTGTAGTCAATTGCTTTTGGATAACTAAAAAGATGGTCAACAGGTGTGCAACATCATTCAGTTCTCGGGGTTTGGAAATATTCCCTTCCCTGATTCTGTGCAATCACAGAAAAGTTTATGTAATTAGCAGGGAGTGTGGGGATGCTGCAAAAAAACAAATGTTTTTTATTTTTTTTTGTTTTAAGTTTTGCATGTGCTGAGGTTGTTTCTTGGCGTGTACATAGTAGTGCATTGACATTCAAATGTTCAGTATACTGTGGTGTCCATTTGGGAAGCCAATGTACATGAATGTGTACAAAAGCTAGCATATATGTTACTTACATGTGATCAACAGTTGGTTTTGTTGAAGTGGTAAACAGCCAGTACAACTGATTGAAAATCAGCTGTTTGAAAGAACTGGCTTTGTTTATCATTTGATCACAGGACATCAGGGATCAGAGAATATGCCCTTTCCCCAATGTAGTGTGATCTTGAAGTTGGTTTATATTTAATTAGTATGCAGTGTATGGGCCCCCTCCCCTGCGAAAAAAAAAAATGTTTCCATTGGTTTACCCTTCAAACTATTAATAACTTGATGGCTTGAGATTTGGAAATCTAACATTTCACCAGAACATCATGATTCCATAAATATTTAGGTGTCGGACATCCTATCAAAATGGCAGAATGCCAACACCCAGTAATAAAACACCATTTGGTCAACGCAGACACATGTTCAACAGGTGTGCAAGATGGACAATCCCTGAGTATGGGAATATGTCCTTTCCCCAGTGATTGTACAGTCTCGGAGTTAATATATATAATTAGAAGGTAGTGTGGGGTTACATCCCTACACATGGGAGGGTGAAGAGGACCTGACCCCCTACAAAAAAATATATTTGTCTACCTTTTGTGGTCGATGTTCTGGAGGTCGAGGTAGGGACTACTGGACTAAAGTGATTAGACACATACACAGATATATATATATATATATATATATATATATATATGTTTGCATATGTGATCACACCTCTTAACCTGGGGCAGTAACTAAAGAGACTAAATGATCACCACTGACTGTAAGGGAATGTCACTAAAAACAGGGACAGAAATACACAATTTCCCTTAGGAGTACACTGGGAACAGGCTTCAAACTTGGGAATTCGACTATATGCTTCTCTCCAGGTCCCCAAATGAGTCTCCACACCAACTACTGCAGCACTGTGTCCCAGTTCTAGGTATCTGACACACTCACTCTTAAATATCTGATAGTCACACATACAGACACTCTTGGGAAAGACTGGCACAGATTTACCTACTATGTCCTCTTTCCCAAATTACAAAGTAATAGCTGACACCAGTCAAATACCACAATACCCTTAAAAAGGGGTGTTCAATTATAGTGGGTAAAATAATTACTGATACAAATGGTAGCATGTAACTCAAGCAGTAAGGCTTTTTAGATTGGCCCTGGTGTTATCACAATAGGCATAAACACTGTCAAGTTATTAAAAGTACTTTCTAAATAACCGGTCACAATAACAGGTAGTAAAATATTTAGTAATAAATAAAATTATTTAAAAAATGTAAACACTGAATAACTGAGTCCAATAAACCACAGAGTTTCACACACAGGAATTTTGAAAATAATACTGTAGGATAGATTTCACACAGGTTTTAGAAAAACTCTAACTGAAGTTCCCTAACTATCTGAAGATTAACTGCCCAAAGCTAGCCTAATTAATTCAGCAAGGCAAAATGATACTCTTACTTTTGCAAGGCAAGATGAGAAATTTTGCCCACTCTTCAGGCTGCTGTTTGTCCTCAGCGACTGGAACAATAACTCATACTACTATTACTGAACAGCTCTGGAAAACAACTGAATGATACTTACTGATCTGTAAAACAACAACTACAACTACAACTGATCTACTCTGGAATCAACTCAGCATTAACTGACCCAGGACCTGCTTTTATAGCAGATTTTTTTAAGTAACAGGAAGCTGCTATGAAAATTCTAATCTCTCATATCAGACTTTTAAAAGTAAACAAACAGCTGCTGTGGAGATTCAATTCCTTTCAGCTCTGACACATAACATCACATCTAGGTCAGCTGACTGGCATAACATATATTCAGAATTCTCTTTTAAAAAACATGTACATTTGGTCAGCCAGAAGAACAGTGTTTGATTCAAACATCTTACATAAATCAAAGTAATAATCAAAAGGCATACATTTATTTAAAAATATATAGCTAGTCATGCTGGCATATGTACATAGGGTAATTTACAATTATTTACAAAACTTCAGCCAATCATATTAGCACAGATAGCAATATCTAATATCCTCACAGCATATATGTATACCCATATATCTGTATATATATATATATATATATATATATATATATATATATATATATGTATATATATATATATATATATATATATATATATGTGTGTGTATAGATACATATATATGTATATATATATATATATATATATATATATATATATAGATAGATAGATAGATACCTGAAAATCATCATTGAAATGAAATCAGCAAATACTCATTTCAGCGAAATACCAGATTGGCGATTCTATTCCCAGGTAAGTAACCTATTGGCCAACAAGGTGAACTTTGCCCTTTTCCCAACTGTAGTGCAATCTCGGAGTTGGTATATTTAACTGGGGAGGGTTGGGGATGGTGTGATTTCATTTTTGTGACATTTGGTATTACTTAACCCTGGAAAGATATTTGTCAAACCAATCTTTCGCTGAACTTTTTCTTTATTTCATCTCGACGATGTCGTCTTCGATTTTGTGGGATTTTTAAATTTTAAAGTAGACCCATATATATATATATATATATATATATATATATATATATATATATATATATATATACATACACACACACACATATATATGTGGTGTGTGTGTGTGAGATTCTGTCCTGTCATCAAATATTGAATGCTTCAAAGAGCAAACAAAAAAGAGCAATCATTTCTGAATTAATCTAAAATGATGGAATTCTAAAAAAATGTTTTTGTAAGAGGCAAGCCCCTCCCTGCACCGCCACACCTTATACTAATTATATATACCAACTGCAACATCACACAACAGTGAGATAAGGGCATTTTCCCCCAACATCCCCCACTAATTATATATACCAACGCCCAGATCACACATCAACAAATTCCTAGACCCCACTGTAATGCAATCTCACATAGAAAGCAGCAGGCAGGATGAAAAAATGAAAAACAAATGAAAACACTTTTACTCTTCTGAGCTTTCACATCTACAGATGACAGTCATATATGCACACACACACACACACACACACACACACACACACACACACACACATATCTATATCTATCTTCTTCTTCTTCTTTTTCTTTCAGCTGTTCCTGTTAGAGGTCACCACAGCGGATCATCTGTTTCCATTTCTTCCTGTCCTCTGCATCTTTCTCTGTCACACCAACCACCTGCATGTCCTCTCTCACCACATCTCTATATCTATTATGTGTGTGATATGTGGTAAAACCTCACTAGGTTGGCATACAGCAATGCTGACAGCAAGAAAGTTGACCGCAAAAGGTCAACAGTTGTGCTAGATCGACAATCGCTGGGGAGGGGGTGGAACCACACATATGGAGGGTGCAGGAGGGCTAGCTTCTTGCAAAATATATATATATATATTTTTTTGGTTGAACATGACAAGGATTTTACTCAAGCATGCATAGTTTAGTGTTGGAGTTTCTGATGTTGACCTTTTGCAGTTGACTTTCTTGCTGTGGAATTTGTGGTATGTCAACCTAATGAGGCAGACTTATATATATATATATATATATATATATATATATATATATATATATGTATATATATATATATATATATAGTTCCCCTATAGAAGAACGACAGCTGAAAAGACCGAAACCCACATAACCAACACCACATGGTCAACAATCAAAATGCCGACAATGGGGAAACGGTATGTCTCCGTAGTGTGGAATGGAAAGATTTCCATTCCTGTACTGTAGTGCAATCTCAGAGCTGGTATATTAAAGTTACGGGGGGGGGGTGCGGGGGGTGGAGCCACCCAAGGGAGGTGCAGGGTGGCATAGCCCCCTGCTAGCACAAAAATGGAAATTTTATTTTCCTTTTTTGTGCAGTAATTACGTTGTCAGTTTTTCGATTGTCGACCATGTGGTGTTGGCTATGTGGGTGTCAGTGTTCTATGCTGTCATTCTTGTGTAGGTGATATATATATAAATATGCTTTTGCAGTGACTGATATGCAAAGAATGCAGCAGTCATGTAATACTACTGCAAATAGCAAGATAACCACTTAATATGCAAGGATTGGTAGAGATACTAGTCTTCGCAATACACTGGACATTATCAACTCAGTATGGGATAAAAGAAGAACCCCAAGATATGGGAATGCTACACCCTGTGCAGTTCAGTGAGGACATGAATACAGAGTTGCAGAATAAGGTAGGAAGAAGGCACTTCTGATGTTGTAAATTATACACTGATTTGTGGACAGACTCTTCCATAGACAACATGAGCTACTTCAAAACAATGATATAACAGTGGACATCAGAAAGAATCCCTGTGGGAGACTTAGAATACAACAAACCAAGAATATAGTATATAGCATAATCAGGATTAAGTTAGTGACCAGTAGACATGGCTGATACAGAAGGACCTTCAGTGATATGAAGAAAGAAGAAATACGTGGTTGACCTCTATCGTTATCTGGTCAACATAAGGACAAATGTAGCACCCTTTAGTGCATCAAAGGAAGGGACTACACATCAATAATATATCATCATCATCAATCATCATCATCAACCCCCTTTTTCAGATTTTCTACATGGGGTCGGGGCATCGTGTTAACTGCTGCCATCTCTCTCAATTCAATGCCACACTCCTGCCTTATTTGACACTCATGCCTGACAGTTGCAGATCATCTCTCATACAATCCATCCACCTCTTTTCTGGGCATCTTTGTTTCCTCTTACCCATACCTCTCAGTTGTACAGATTTTCACAGAATGCCCAGATTTTTGCCTCATATTTTTAGCCTGTTACTCAGAAAATTGTGGTTTTCTGGCAAGTCATTGCCAAAACATTGAGGACTAAAGTCAGAAAATAATGACAGAGATTTGAGATTCAGACTACACACCCTTCAGAAAATTCATGCTAATGTAAACCCTGTTATTCTATCAACTTTCTAAGTTTGTAAGAGCAATATTTAAGCATTGTCCCTATTTTTGGGTCTCTGCCCCCCCCCCCCATTATTTATGCCTTTGTCCAGATTTCTTGCTCTAAGAGGTTGAGAGCTATGCTCTTACCTTCTTCCTGTCTGTCCCACATCTTCTTTACCAGATTGTCTTCTGCTTTTCTGCACGTCTGAACCACTGTAATCTGACCTCTTTGATATTTTCTGAAAATGGAGCTACTTTGGCTTCTGCTGGTATGTCGTCATTTGTTTGTCCCACAGTGTGTATCCTACGCACACTTCTCAGGCACTTCACTTCCATCAGCTCTAGCTTCCCTACCTCCTGTGCCTTTACTGCCTAGATTTCTGCACCATAAAGTAGCAGTGGACACACCACTGTCTTATACACCTTACTTTTCAGCTTCTTCAGTATTCTTCTGTCATTCACTACACCTGAGACTCTATGCCAGTTGGCTGCAGCCTCTCTGATTCTAGATTTGACCTCTTCATTCAGACTTCCCTTCCCCTCAACCACTCCTCCCAGATATTTGAAGCCATTAACCTGTTCCACTATCTTTCCTTCTATGTCATTTCTAAGCTTCTTCTAATTTCCCCCAATTTGATGCCATTACCACTGTCTTACCTTTGCTTAATTTCAACCCATGTGCCTTCAGTTTTGCATTCCATTCCCCTATCCTTTCTTGAAGGTCTTGCTCAGAGTCTGCCTGTAATGTCACATTACCTGCATACAGCTTTGTTGATCTGTCCCCTCCAAACTGTTTGCTAATGTAGTCCATAACCAGTATAAATAACAGTGGGCTCAAGAGATTAACCCTGGTGCACACACACACACTCCTACTGGGAACCCCTCTATGAGACCAAACAATGTTCATACTTGAGTCACTGGGTCCTTCTACATAGTCTGCACTAATTCTATCAATGATTATGGGACTTCAAACCATGACAGGACTGCCCAAAGCTGCTTTCTTGGGACCTTATCATATGCTTTCTCCAAGTCTAGGAATGCCCATTTGGACTCTTTAATCAGCTCTAGCTTCCTCTCAACTATCTGTCTCACTGCAAACATCGGATCATTTATGCTGCATCCTGATCTGAATCCAAACTGCTCATCCTTCATCTTACTTTCTACTGTTCTGTATATTCATTTATCAGTCACCCTCTCCAGAACTTTCATGCAACGTAGCAGGAGTTTGATGCCTCTGTACTGCCCACAATTGTGCATGCCCACTTTGTTCTTGTACACTGGCATGAGTACGCTTATTCTCCAGTCATCTGGGATACACCTTTCTCTCCACACTGCTATGAGTACCCGCAGGTGCCATTTCTCCTGTATCTCACCCAGCACCTTTATCATATCTGCTGTGGCCTCATCTGAGCCTGCTGCATTCCCTGACTTAATTTTCCTTAGAACTTGCTGGAAATACTTCCTCCATCTGCCTTTCATGTCTTGTGGACTGGTGAGCAGGTTGTTGCTGACATCTCTTATGAATGTATCATGTGTATACAAAGATAGTTAGATACACATCAATAATATATTAGTTGTTTGTGTATTTAATCAGGTAACATCAAAAATAATTAGAATGCAGCTAGAAACATTCTAGTAGCACAGGCCACACAAGACCACAGAATAGCTTGCCTGTCTTCATATGAAAACACAAAATCTATGATAGAAAAGCATGCTAATATAGTATGATAGAAGAGCTATGATAGTCGCACAGCTGTAGAGCACTGTAGTACAGTGGACAAGACATAATCTGAATGATACAGGCAGCAGATAACACAATTATGTTAGAATGTGCATCCTGTGCATATGAGTTGTCCAAACATGAGAGGTTGACTGGCCAAGAATGACAGCATTGAAGTCCACAGGTCAGATTGCTCATAGATGTTACAGCAAAAAAAAAAAAAAAAAATGCAAAAACTAAATTGCAGGAAGATATTACATTAGCAATGCCAATAAGGCATCTCAGTCCAAAAAGAGAATATACATCCTTATGCAGTGTGTAACAGAAGCAGTAGTCCATTAACAGTGAAGTAATGTATTTACACGAGAGAAAAAGTATTGTATCAAAGCTAGAACAGCGTACTGCATGTAATGCATGTCCATTATGTCATGGACAGGCTGTAACCATATAAATCACAGCTGCAACAAACACATATAACATAAGCAGTGATACACAAAGTATTGTTGAGAAAACTTGCTTAAAACAGAGTAGTTAAGAGATTCATGAAAATATAACGGGGGAATGGTGTTAGCCTAGTGTTACTATTATAGCTGCTATTCCTTTGGCAAGAATAAACAAATAATGCATTTTTGCTGTAAATGTAGTTATTATAACTGCACCATCTTCTTTAGGAAGAGTAACTGTAACATGAAATCAGTACATTTGGGTAGAATCCCAAGCGGTACCCTGTTTCATTAGGGAGATGATAAATATAAACCAGTACAGAAGGGCAGCAAATATAATTAAAGTGCATTGAGCATAAATGGAAGCAAAGCATGAAAGCAGTGTAAACTATGATTCATGAGGAAAACGTCTGCAAGATAATGATATGGTCCAGTTGATAAAAATTGGTCGAAGTAAACAATATATTAAAGAATCTGTTGTATAAATGTTATTGCAGTCCTGGATTACACAAAACTTTCCTGCAGCCCTCCTAGGGCATCTTCAGATGTAGCATTTGACATGAATAGGTGCCTAAGTTATTCAAACTATGGATAGCAGTACTGACGAGAAACAACAGTTCACTAAATCATTTCATCCCACTTACTCACAGCGTGTTCTTCACACTAACACACTCATGTTTAAAACACATGAAGCTTCCGTTTATAGTTTGGGTGATTCAAATAGCAGCAGCAGTGGACTTATGTTGCTTCAAAATGGAAAAACCCAAGGAAGTTAAAGACAGAGAATAAGTTGAAATCAATTTGTGTGACACAGGAAGAAGACTTTGGGAATGAATCATATGTGAAGCAGATCTTAGTAATGGGTCAGCCATCATCCTGTGCTACATATGAAGACAATCTGACAGCACACATCATGTGGAAAAAATTTGAAGCAACATCAGAGTTCTTTACCCAAGCCTTTGATTAAGGTGCCTGTGTCATATGTGACACCATTTTAAAGCATACAGAGTGCTTCCTAAGACACAGATTATTATATTCTTCTAAATTGTTGTTGCTGTTCTTGTTGTGCTTTTAATGTTTCACATTGTTGTTGTCCTTTTTACTCTACAGTTTGTCAATTTAGAAATTTCCTTCTTGGTTTTGACTCTTACATACAAAGTTTTGAGTTTTCTATATGTGATTTTCAATGATGTCTTGCTTGCAAAAAAAAAAAAAAACAATATATATGATAAACTTTCCATTGTTCTTTGAAATAAAGTGAGTGTGGTGTACATTATAAAAAATAAAGCTAGGCTACAATACCTTAGAGTGCCGGAAAGCCTAAGTATTTTAAGTACCAATGTTGGTAATGAAAGCCTAAAAATTCAGATAACTAATGGCGTCCCCTCCATTCCTAGGTTTAGTGTCTATCATGTCTTTAGACACTGAGAATTGTGCAATTGTCAAGGATATCATCTCATGACAGATTCCTTGGGACAACAAATTTGAACTCATAGATACTGAAATCCCCTTAATAAAAATGAATTACTGCTTTGTAGCTAGCTATAGAACACCCTCTATGCCCCTTCTCAGTATGATAGCTATCAACACCTTAGCTGAAATCCCCATTAAACTCAATACCCTTCTAAAAAGTACTCAATTTTATTTATTCTGCTGCATTTATTACTGCTTGGTAGTAGCCTGATTAAATTGTAACTGTTATTCTAAGTATTTTGGTTTAAACACTTGGGCTTCATACAGGTTGTTTTGCATTAAGAAGGTTTGTGGTCTGCACTGTTGTGGCAGGACAGGTAGCTTACATCCTTCTAAACTGGGAATTGCTGATTGAAGGCTCAATGTATGCTATTCTAAAAGTGTACTAGTTCTGGTTTAAGCACTTGGGCTTCAAGCCAGTTATTCTACATTAAGAAGATTTGTGGCCTGTACTCTTGTGGGAGGAGAGGCTGGATTCTGTCCTTCTGAGCTGGGAATTTCTGGTCACAGGCTTATTGTGCCTGCTTATTTGAACTGTTTCTTTCTGAAATTGGTGCACCTTGTTGCCGTAGCATAGACCAGATTCAGGCCTGCTGAATCTAGCTTTGTTTGTATAACTTGAGCACTGATCCAGGCCATCTTTTTTGGAGAAGGTTCCCCTGCACCCTAGTGGCAGGAGTGTGCAGTTAGAACTTGTCTAATTGATGACTGCTGGAACAGGGCTCAGTTTTGAGCTTTTTTCTGGTTAATTTGGGTAACTTGTTTAAATCAGTTTGTTTGTTTTCTATTGTTTTATATATATATATATATATATATATATATATATATATATATATATATATAAAATTGCACTTTATTCATCTGCTTTTACTGTATTTGTGTTTCTTCCTACTTTATTACTAGTGGCATTGACTACAACTCTGATCTGAGATATATAACAATAAGTATCCTTTTCTGTGCATTTAAAGTGTTTTTTTGATTGAATCTGCTTTATTTTCTGAAAAAAAGATATACTTCTTCCCTGCCTTTCTAAGCTAGTATAGTCCAGCTTTCAGGTTATTGCTGAATTCAGGGCTGTGTTACAAATCTCTGTGTTTGCCCATACCTTACTTGGCTAGAAGGAAGTTTCTCTGTTCACCTGTGAATGAGGGGGGCTTTGAGCAGCCTATCTGTCCCTGGAGGAGTGGTTTCAGCCCAGAAATTAGTAGGTTATTGGCATTTTGGGCTAATTTCTATCTCTTTCATTTCTCTGCTATAAAAACTGCATTTGCCTGGTTTTGTGAGCCGGGCAGCACCGGTTAGCTAGGGTATAACTATTCCCAGCTCCATAAAGTCTCCTGTTCAATTTTCCCTTGAAACTAGACAAACTTTCAACTTAAACACTCACGCCATTCACTTCTCAGCCCGGCACTTGCTCAAAACTCATAGCAAGCACTTATAAACCCTAGCACTAGACCCCCCTATACTGCACAGAAGGACAAGGCTCTATATTCGTCCTTGCCAGCCATTCAGTAAAACATTTCACTGTATCTATCCAGGTATATCCAAAGGGCAGTTTCAGGTGTACTCTCCAGTCAAACTGGTGAATCTGGGCATTTTGAGGCAATGTTACAACTGCCTCATGTACACAGACAACCCTCTCCTCCTACCACCAAACACTAATACATCTGAGAGATGCAATTATACAGCCAAACTGGAGGCTAAGCTCTCTCAACCCAAGACTGGATCAGACAGTCAAGAGGAGAAGGGAAATACTTGCATCACACCACCAGTCTCACATAGACCCATTAAACCAGTACCAGCAAAAAACACACATGAATACATAAAAACATATTTGGAAGCTCTAAATAAAAATCTGCAAAAGCAAAAGAGACCTCCGAAGCAGACATCGAAGCAACCTCCACCCCCAAACACAAATCATGAAACACATACTTCACAAAACCAGTGTGCCACGCAATCACAGCCCTTAAGACAAAATAACATACCAAACATACTAGTAATAGGTGACTCTATAGTCAGGCACACTGACATCCCACTCACTAGGCTGAATAAGGAGAAGGTTACTGTTAGCTGCCTGTCAGATGCCAGCATCTGCCACATAACACAACCACTCAGGTCACTTCAGAACAAGTACAAATACGACTCTGTCATTGTCCATGTTGGTGTGAAGGACCTGAGCCGTACCTCCCTGGACTACATGAAAGGGGACACGGAAGAACTCTCTGATCACGTAGCCCAGGCCAGTATGACCCTGACCCTGAGTAGCATCATACCCTCACCAAGAATGATACAACGGTATAAAGAAAAAATTATCAGTTTCAACAATTGGCTAAATTTCTGGTGTCATTCAAAGGGGATCCAGTGTCTGTCCGCTTGGATGACATGCTCGACAGGCCATGCTGCTTCGCTAGAGATGGCTTGCACCTATCACCCTTAGCCTTTTGAATACTGTCCAAGACTCTTGCCACCCCCGTAGTGCCTTTTTTAGGCAAGGCTCAAAAGACAAACCCACTGCTGTAAATAGCACAAGTAACAAAAAATTGAAGGTAATGCTACTCAATGCCAGAAGTCTAAACCTCAAAATGCACGCACCTGAGGCACTCCTTGGTATGGAGAAAATTGATATATGTGCAGTAACAGAAACCTGGTTTAAGACTCCAGAGAGCACCCCAGCACTACCAGGCTACAACTCATACCATACATTTCGGCCACAAAACCCAGACAGAAATACAAAAGGCGGGGACGTATCCATATTCATCAAGGATACCCACACATCCAGGTTAGTGGCACAGTACGATGCTTCAGAGATCATCCACGTGCAACTAACAATGGGCAAAACTGCAATTCAAATTGTAGTTTGCTACAGATCACCCACCATGTCCCATGACCCCCATTCTGCATTTCTGGAAACAGTGGGAAACATAAAGGTCCTACCAAACACCCTAATATTGGGTGATTTCAATTACTAAAACATTAACTAGGAGAACTACTCAAGTACTAACTCCCTTGCCCAACATTTCCTAGAATTTATAAACTCAAAAACCCTGGATCAACCGGTCAACACTCCCACCAGAGGTGACAACATATTGGACCTGGTCATCACCAACATGGGTGACCGGTGTTCCACACCGGAGGTCAACCCCTTACTGGTTAGATCTGACCATAAACAAATCACTTTGGATATCCACATTTTTCCCCCACCCCCGGACAAGGAAACCACTATGAAAAACTTTTCAAAAGCAAACTTCACGTTACTTAAGACCGAGGTGGAAAGTTCAAAGCCCCCATGCTAAAGGATAAAGTTGTCCAAGCTGCAAAATCCTTTACTAATGCATTCTACGGGCACCTACAAGAATGCATGGATCGTGCTATCCCAAGCAAAACCAAGACTCACTCCTCCAAGAAAAGGAAACCAGTCTGGTGGACCCCTGCCATAAACAAGCTATACAATAGAAGGAGGAAACTAGTACAGAAAAGAGTAAAATCCCAAGAAGGGAAGACATCTCTGATCAGTATCAGCAAGAAACTACGATCCCTCAGAAAATCATCCAAGGCGAGCTTCAAAAGAAAAATTGCCAAGGACTCCAAAGATAACCACAAGACATTCTTTAGCTATGTCAAGAATCTAAGTGGCAATGCTCAGATCTGCTCGGAGTTAGTGCAGAATGGCACAAAATACACTGAACTGACTGATATCGCCAACATCCTGGCAGACAGGTTCAGTGCAAACTTCACCCCCCCTCACCCCCAAAAGGGGACCGGACAGTGTCCCAGGCTGCATCCTACATGAGCTCAAATAAACTAACCCCTCACCTAAACACTTTGTTCAAACTCAGCTTACGTAACCATAGAGTGGTGCACAGCAAAGGTTATTATGCTCCACAAAGGTGGAGCCACAACAGACCGCAGGAACTATCGCCCTATAAGCCTGACTAGCTTGGTCTGCAAGGCTATGGAGCTCATCATCATGGAACTCATTAAAATAGACATTGGGAACCTCCAAACACTGGACCCTACCTAGTTCGGCTTTGTTAAGGGCAGATCATGCCTCCTAAACCTGGTGGACTTCGAGACAGTTACCAAGGCTATAGATGAGGGAAAGGTGTTACACACAGCCTACCTAGACCTTGCAAAGGCCTTTGACACCATTCCCCATTCTGGTATTACAGATAAGCTCACCAGCCTGAACATAAACCCATACATCACAAGATGGGTTGCCAACTGGCTCATGGACAGAACTGACATGGTGAGAGTTGTGGGAGCTAGGTCCGACTCTAAACTAGTTACAAGTGGCGTTCCCCAGGGCTCAGTCCTAGGACCCGTCCTGTTCGGCATATACTTCTCAGAGGTAAAGGCAAGCACAGGAAGACTATGGCTGACCACGTTCACAGATGACTGCAAACTAGGGGCTATAATTGACTCTCCGGCTCACACAGACATCCTCCAAAAGGGTCTCACTAAGACGGATACCTGGTGTCAAAATCATGGCCTCAAGCTAAATGCCAAAAAGTGCATAGTCATCCCCTTTGGAAAAAACAAAGTACCCACAAACTACCACATAGGTAGAAGCCCCCTAAATACGGGAGACGTAATAAGGGATCTCGGGACACAAGTAGATAGTAATCTCACCTTTGATAATCACATTGCCAAAGTGGTTAGAAAATCCTTCTATGTGGCCCACCTAATCACAAAAGGGTTCACATCCAGATCAAAAGAGGTCATTGTGCCCCTCTACTCATCACTCATCAGACCCATCATAGAGTACAACATCCCATTTGGGATGTACCTTACAAGACACCTGCAACAGCTGGCAAGACCACAGAAGGACCTCACTAAGAGGATCACTGGCCTCAAACAGATGCCCTATGCAGCTCTACTGAAGAAACTCCAGCTGTACTCGGTGGCATACCGCCTACGCAGAGGTGATCTCTGCCTGACATACAAGGCCATGTCCAACCAAGAATTGATGGACATGCTCCACCTAAAGAAAACCTTATCCCCTTGATCCACATGCTCTAGAGATGTAAACCTCACCACAACAATAAATAGGACATGCTGGAGGTATAGATTCCTGTCCCAGAGACTTCCCATGCTTTGGAACAAGATTTCAGTCTACATTAGGCAGAGCTCCTCGCTAACACTCTTCAAGAGAAACCTTGACGAGTAGATGGGAAACAGAAAGTTTACCCCGGGGATTACTTCAGTGGCTCTGCTGGACAGAGGCACAGGGAACTAATCTATGAGGGCAGCGAAAGCCAACACATTCTGGCTAGGCTTATAAATGCCTTTAGGCAGATAGCCTAGTACCTACCTATGAACCTATAAACCTATAAAGTGGGCTTCATCTAACTATCAATAAACTGTCTGATATACAGTTCATCTGTCAGCATGCAAAATACGTCTTTGACATTCTAAATGCTAACTCCCTTGAGCCAATAATTAGCCATCCTACTAAGGACCCCAATAACCTTGATCTTGTCTTCGCATGTATGGTCACTTCTTGCACACCTCCATATGCACCATCTACCCTTGCTAAATGAGACCATAAATCAGAGATCTTTTCCTTTAAGATGGCTGATACTTTCTCTACAAATACCTCTGGGCCAGGTTCATAAATGTACTGCGACGTGTACACAGCCATGAACACATCACAGAATGCTTTTTGCATTCAGCAAGCAGTCTTAAACAGTGCTGCACGGTGCTCCAATAAGAACATATGCAGCACTATGAGGGGCTGACCCCATAGTCATGCTGAATGCTAATGAGAGGCATATACTAATTAGAGATGTACTGTCTAATCAGAGCCACCCCCAAAAAGCCATCTACACAACCAGATGGTTCAAGAAAGCACTTAGCCATGTAGATTAAAATGGGCCATCCCCACCATGCTACGGTAGCTAACAAAGCCAAAAGGCCATGTTCAACCACTAAACATAAACATTGTGTGGGGGGACCACTAGCCACCAGAGCTTACTGCAAAAGTGCCATAATGGTAACATCATCAAAATGGAGATTTTGGGTGTGAGGATCCACCAGACACATGGGAGAAAGTTTAAAAAGTGCTGTACTGGCTCCACCATTACTGCTGGGACTGGAGTATTGGGGGATACACACTGTACAATGCCATACTGGCAACAATATTACTATAGGGATAGGGGGTGACAGAAGCACTGGGCACCAGGGATGAGGCTCAAAAGCACTGTTATTGCCTCAACATTACTACTACACTAGACACCAGGGGATACTCCTTAAAGTGCCATAAGGAACATAGAGCATGGTGGGAATGGGGGTAAACCACCAGACCACAGGGCTTACTATCTTAAGTGCTATAATGGCACCAATTTTTGTATAAGGATCAGAGGGTGGGAGGCTACCCTAGACCACCAGGACCTAAGTTATATGTGCTGCAATGGCACTTAAGTATTATGGGGATGGAGAGGCACAGGTGTGTAGGGTTGGGTACAGGGACTGTAGTGTGTGTGTGTGTGTGTGTGTGTGTGTGTGTGTGTGTGTGTGTGTGTGTGTGTGTGTGTGTGTGTGTGTGTGTGTGTGTTTGTGTATGTGTCTGTATGTGATTGTATACGTGTGTGAGAAAGTGACTGGAAAGAGGAATCCACTGCCTACACAAGCAGCAGGGTACTAATATGGTGTACAAATCAGCCATGATCATCATGTCGTGTTACTATCTGCAATTCAGTAACATGCAAATTCGCCAGTAATGAGGCCCAACCTCATTGCAGATTGCATGTTCCTGAATTGCAAATGGGCTCATCATGCTGGAAGGGCCTTACTAGTGTGGGTATTTAATGAATTCCCAGTCTGTGTTTAAGGGCTTGTCTTTAGTTACTTATGGCCTAAATAAATATGACTGTAATCTGCTTTTAATGGATCCCATTGCTAAAGCTGGTGCTTGTGCCTTTGACTTCTGCTACCACTTAAATACTGGTATTGTTAAGGCACCTTATCTGCACCAAATATAACGAGAAATGTAAATACAAACCCCTATGGTGGAATACCCATATAAATCCATTATATAACAACAGAAAGAAATTGTTCTCATTCTACCTACCTTAAGAGCACAATTAAATAAGCTAGTAAGGAGTTTTAGGGGGGGGTTCCTATCACGTAGTCGAACTTTTACAAGTTCAAACCATATATGGTCAAGACCATACATTCGAATTTGTAAATGTTTGAGTGTTTGAATGGAAATCTCCATAAGAGGAGGTTTCCATTCACTTCAATGTGGTGCGATCTCGGAGTTGGTATATTTAAGTAGCGGGGTGTGGGGGGGTGCATGGGGTCTTGCTCCCCTGCTTACAACAAGTTATTGTTTTGTCCATTGTGTGGTTATTTTTTTTTTACATACTTGAAGTTCTGTAACTTCGAACATAATGGTTCGACCATTAGGTGTTTGGAGTTACAGAACTTTGACTATGTAATATAGACTCATTTTAGGGAACCCTCAGGATGCTCAAACTTGTATATGAACTTAAAATAGCAATTAAACCCAAAAATAATTGCAAATCTTTCTTTATACCAGGAAATTAAAAACTAACATTCAAAAATATTTGAATTAGTCCATAATAGTATTGTCTACTCTAACCCAAAAGAAATAGCTAATATCCTAGTTAACAAACTTAGAACAAAATTTACTCCGCTCATGGTTATAATTACACCACTTATTCCACTGCCCCAGTAACTGCTTTTAATTACTTCGGAACAAGATCTCTCATCCATGTCTTAACTACAAATATCTCATCCACTCACCCTGATAACATACCAGGTTACCTGTTTATCACTAACAGATGTGGCCTATCTGACCACTACCTTATGAATGTATGTAAATATTTATTTATTTATTCATTCACTTGTTCATTTAATGTGTAGCATCTGGGTATGTGAACTGTTACTTAACATCCTTAATTTAAGCATTTCCACTGGTTAAATTTCCTAAACTTGAAAGACTCAAATTGTAATGCCATTATACAAGGGTGGCCCAAATGTGGACCCTGGTAACTACAGAGCCATTGGTCGCACTAGCCTCATATCTAAAGCTATGAAATATCTCATCTCAGGCTTCATTAATTTGGATAATGAAAAACCCTTAACCTAGACCCTCATCCTTTATCTTTGTCATAGGAAAATTCTGTGTCTTTAGCCTCATTAATTTATTTGAAAATGTTACCAGAGAAGTGAATAGTGGTTATGTAATACATAAACCATACTGTGATCTGGCCAAAGCCTCTGACACTATTCTCTTTGTAGGCTTTATTGACAGACTTGTAAATCTGAATATAAATCCTTATGTTACATGGTGGTTAGCGGTGGTGGTGCTGTGGTAGCGTTGTCGCCTCACAGTTAGACGTTGCCCGTTTGATTCTCAGTTAGAGCGTCTTCTGTGTGGCGACATGCGTGAATGGGCATTCCTTCGCTGAAGGTTGTGCATTAGGCCCGGCAAGCCAGTATGTAAAAATCTACTGCCAATCATTCGGGGGCCGGAGTTCCGCTGTGGCGACCCCTAACCGGGAAAAGCCGAAAGACACAAACATGTTACATGGTGGATAGGTAACTGGTTGTCTGACAAAACCTATAAGGTTAGCATTGCAGATGCCACTTCTTAAAGCAAAAAAAAAGTTACCAGTGGTATACCAAAGGGCTCAGTGTTGGGCCCTCTCCTATTTGACATCTGTTTCTCAGACCTTCAGGCCAACACTCCTGGCTAAGTTTATCTAAGTTTGCAGACAGCTATAAATTGGGTTTTCTTAAGCAGTCTTGCACTGCTTCACAATTACTGCGACGTGTGTTAGACCATGTTACCAACGGGTGCACATGCAATGGCCTCAAATTAAATGTGGAAAATGTAGTGTTGTTAATTTTGGTAAACAAAACAATTTCCAGTACCACATAAGTGACACACCCCTCTAATCAGACGTTGTAATGGATCTAAGCATTCTTGTTGATAATTCCTTATCTGTTGACCATCATTGTCTCTATAGTAGTTCATAAAACCTACTATCTGGCTCATCTAATTTCCAAAGGCATCTCCTCTAGATCCAAAGAAGTCTTAATTCCCCCTTTATTCATATCTCATCACACCCATTATTAAATATAATGCCCCTTTGGCATGTATTTGACTAAGCATACCACTCTACTTGAGAGACCTCAGAGATGCTTAACTAAAAGATTAGTGGCTAATTATCAGAACAGGCTGACACTTCTCTCTATATCTCTCTGTCTGTATTCAGCCTCTTCTTGACTCCTGTTTGAGGGATCTGTGTCTTCCCTTTCAAGCCAGGAATGATCCAGCCTACTGAGATATTCTATTCCTTTTCAGAGCAACTGTTTCATCAAATGCTGAGTTAAAGGAACAAGCTTTCATCAACAGATAAACAAGATACATTAACATAATAGATTGATATCCAGGGGTATCACCCCTCTGGAACAAGCATCTACTAAATGTCATGCAGAGCAGCACCCTTCATAATTGGATGGGCAGCCACAAATTCTCCCCTAGTCTGTCTAATATTGCCTTCCTTGAGGATGGAGGGGCCTGTTGAATATTGTTCATTCACCAGGCTTGTAATGAAGTGTGGACCAATTGGCTAACACTTACCTATGAGTCAGTTCAAGCAAATTATACAACGACCCCCCCCCCATTAATATTCAAAAACGTGCATGCTGATTGGTCAGCGTGCACGTTGTAAATCAGAGTTATAGTAATGGAAAAAGGTCCGGTCACCCAGACTTTTTCCATTACTATAACTCTTTTTTTACAGCAACGGAGAACGCAAGATCTCCATTGCTTCACACTGTCTCACTATGTTAAACGAGTTTAACATGGCGAGACAGCTTTAAAAAAAGCAACAGAGATACTCCGTTACTTTTTTTAAAGCTGTCTCGCTATGTTAAACTCCTTTAACATAACAAGATAGTTTGTAAAAAGCAATGGAGATCTTGCTTTCTCCGTTGCTTTTTTCAAAACTGTCTCACTATGTTAAATGGGTTTAACATAGCGAGACAGCTTTAAAAAAAGCAACGGAGATTCTCCGTTGCTTTTTTCAAAACTGTCTCACTATGTTAAACCCATTTAACATAGCGAGACAGTTTGTGAAAAGCAACGGAGATCTTGCTTTCTCCGTTGCTTTTGCCCACAGCTCTGATGTACTGCGTAGGCATATGCATGCGCAGTACATCAGAACTGCCGCAGAATACCAGACAGCTGCGGAAGGGCAGCAAGGAGGCATTATAAAATGCCATTATTTAAGAAAAATAATCTTTTTTTTCTTAAATAATGTCATTGTATAATAGCAATAACCCACGTCTGGGTGTGGGTAATGCTGGATTTACCCACGGTTGGCTTTGTTTGGGCACTCGTGACCAAACCACACCAACCGTGGGTAAATCCAGCATTACCCACACCCAGACATGGGTTATTGCTATAATAAACTATCATGAAAAAAATTCAAACAAATAAATCAAAGTTAGCCAACAGAAAAGTAACTGACTTCTTAAAAACTGAAATACATATAATTCATAAGGTATGTAATGTTTACTCAAACATGTTAAGAGGGCATATAACAAAGAACCATGAAGCAATGTTAAAAAAAAGCTAAAATCAAGCTTACTACATTACAAATATAGTATCAAAATAATATTTGGGTGAAATTTGTTCAGTCTGTTGTATCTTCAACAAGTGATAGTGAATTTAGTTAACTTTCTCTTGTGACTGTATGACCTTAGGAAATGTTATTTATTAAGTACAGAGGTGCAGGGATCAAATTCCCTACTTGGTTGATGCTGTGGGCATGCCCTACTTCACTCATGGCCTAAAAGTATTTTTTTTTATATTTTTCAATGAAATTGTCCATCAATCAAATATGACCAAATGGAATGTACCATAACATATTGGAACTTATATATTTTTTTTGTCCTAGTTTCTTAATGACAAACATATTACTGGTGACTAAACTAAAGCAGTTAAAAATCCCTTTACGTTTTATTTAACTTACATAATAAGATGGTCTAGGTTTTAATGTCTTCAAAATGGGTGGATCTGTTTCTTCAGTCTATCAAGAAACTATAAGATGTGAAATACAACATAGCAGAAGGCTTCTATAAACCATTACCTGTGGTGGTTTAAAGTTTCAGTCAAAATCTACATGGCATTATAGTAACATTGCCTTCGAAATAATCAAGTTTTCCTACCTGCTCAGATTTGGAGTATGATGACTTTGAATGTTCATATTTATGTAGTTCGGACAATAAGGGCTATTGGACAGTTCTGTGTAAATATTTTAGACTAGAGATAATATCTGTGAAAGGAAAAAAAATGAGAAATATTCGTCTCACTGTCAGACATTGAATTTTCCTTTTTTTTCTTCCCATGGATCTAAAGGATTTGAGGTGCAAGGGTCAGACAGGAAATGTTCTGTAATTAAAGTGTTTAAAGTATGAGCTTTTATGTTTTGTATAGATTCCCAAATGCAGGTCAAGCATGTATTTGCAGACTACCAGCTATAAAGTATAGTTGTGTACACTCACCGTAAATGTAGATGTTCGAGTGTATTCACTGTTGCAGTCCTAACCAATGGGTTATCCGGCTCCCGGTAGCCCTCGATCGGCCAGAATACCAAAGGTAAGTAAAAATGACATCGGCTATCGTCGGTTGTAAATGATGTCAGGGCATCCGATACAAAAGGAGGCAGCCAACGTCACTTCCTCAGTCTTTCTTGCCATAACAGTCAGAAGCCCCCAGAAAACAAGGCTTAAACTAAATTTAGCCTGTACCTTAGGAAAAGAGAAAAAAAGGGGGAAGGAGGGAGGGAAAGCAGGACTGCAACAGTGAATACACTCGAACATCTACATTTATGGTAAGTATACACAACTGTACTATGTTCTTCGTGTTTCACTGTTGCGGTCCTAACCAATGGGTTGATTACCAAAGCCCAGAGAAAAGGGAGGAGGAACCAACAGAATCAAGGATTGGAGATAATGCCCTGCAAAACAGCAGTGGCAAACCCTGCCCTGGCTTTTGAAAACAAAGGCAAATTATAATGCTTTATGAAAGTATGAACAGAAGACCATGTGGCAGCTTCCAAAATGTCTTTAGTAGGGATACCCCTTAAAAAGGCTTCAGAAGTGGAAGCTGCTTTAGTTGAGTGGGTCCTAACCCCTTGAGGAGGAACCTTGCCATGAAAGGAATAACAAAAAGTAATACAATGAGCAATCCATTTATAAATGGTTTGCTTAGAAATAGCCTTGCCCTGAGCTCCAAGGGCAAAGCTGACCAACAGCTGAGCTGATTTCTGAAGGTTTTTAGTCCTGTCCAGGTAAAACCTGAGCTATCTATGCACATCAAAAGAATGTAGGATCATCTCACCTCTATTTTGAAGATTAGGAAAGAAGGTAGGAAGGTATATGGACTGATTAAGAGCCAGGCTAGAAACCACCTTAGCCATAAAGGAGGGGCTGGTTCTCAGAGAGACCCTATCTGCATGGAAAATAAGAAAAGGCTCCATAGCCATTAAAGCCTGCAACTCCGAAACCCACCTTGCTGAAGTTATAGCCAAGCGGAAGGCAGTCTTCCATTAGAGAAACTTTAAATCTGCAGTGGCAGCTGTCTCAAAAGAAGGAAGAGTGAGTTTCTCTACAACAAAATGAAGATCCCAGGCTGGAGTAGGTGCCCTTCAAAAGAACAATGAGCAGAAATGGCTGAAGCATGGATCTTGACAGAGGAAAAAGAAAGACCACCCTGAAGCAAATCAGCCAGGTATTCCAGGATCAGAGGAAGAGTAGGCTGAGAAGAATATTCCCCTCTAGCCTGCATCCAAAGAGGGAATCTTTCCCATTTGCCAGCATAAGACTTCCTAGTGCTAGGCCTCCTGGCCTCCTTCAGCATGCCAACCACCTGCTGGAAAAGGGAAGAAAAATAGGATGGAGTCATACAATGAGCCAAGCTGCCAAATGAAGAGACTGAAGATGAGGATGTAGAACATTTCCCCCTTCCTGAACCAAAAGATGTGGCCTCAGAGGAAGATGCCAAGGAGGAAATTGGGAGTGACTGAGAAGCAGTGGATACCAATGCTGCCTGGGCCAGTCTGGAGCTATGAGAATTGTCCATGGTCGTTCATCCCTGATCTTCAATAATACTCTGGGAAGAAGAGAAAGAGGAGGGAAGGCATAAACTGACAGCAGCGTCCAGGGGAAGGACAGAACATCTACTCTCCAGGCTCTGCTGTGATGCTGTCTGGTGCAAAAAAGAGGTAGAAGATGGTTGTCTGGAGAGGAGAAGAGATCCACTTGAGGAGTGCCCCAACATTGAATGATGCTGTAAAAACTGCTCTGTTCAACTAACACTCGTGAGGATCCAGGGTCTGTCTGCTCAACTGGTCTGCCAAAACATTGAGACTTCCTGGAAGAAACTGAGCTAGGAGATGCAGGCCCAGGGATGCTGCTATGGACCAAAGACTCATGCTCTGTCTGCACAGGAGGTAAGACTGAGTCCCTCCCTGCTTGTTGATGTACCACATGACTGGGGTGTTGTCTGTCCTGACAAGAAGGGTGCCTAGAGAAAGAAGATGCTTGAAAGTTAGTAAAGCCTGCTGGACTGCCATCAACTCCATTAAATGTATGTGCAGGTGCATCTGCTGGGCATTCCAGCTTCCCTGTATGCATCTGCCATCCAGGTGAGATCCCTAGGTGTAGTCTGATGCATCTGTGGTAAGAACTTGAGTGGCCAGGGGTGGGCAAAAAGGCATGCCTTTGTTCTGTAGACAGGCTGTTGCCCACCAAAGAAACTCTGTCTGCAGACATGGAAGCAGAGGAATTATCACATCCAGGTCCTGTACCATTGCAATTTCCTCATATGCAGTTTTGCATATGGAATCATGAGAATGCAAGAGGCCATGAATCCCAGAGCTTGCAGGTATTTCCTTGCAGGGAGCTGGGGCAGGCTTGCCAAATCCTTGAAGTAAATTGTAAGAGTTGTCTGCTTCTCCTGGGTAAGATATATCATCTGGGCAGCTGAGTTCAGACTCACTCCCAGGAATGTAATCTCTTTGGATGGTACCATTTTTTATTTTTTTACATTGACAGTGTAACCCAGGGAAGAGAGAAGAGTCTTCACAAATTCTGGATCCTTTAGCAGCTGTTCCTGAAAAGTTGCTTGAGTTAGACAGTCGTCCAAGTATGGATAAATCTGAATTTTCTTTTGCCTGCAAAAAGCAATGACTGGAGCCAGGCACTTTGTGAAAACTCTGGGAGCAGTAGATAAGCCAAAGGGCAATGCAGAGAATTGATAATGTTGCTTGCCCACCCTGAAACAAAGATATTGCCTGCAACTTTCCCTGATAGGGATGTGCACATAGGATTCTTTGAGATACAATGTTACCAGCCAGGAATCCTTTTCTAACATTGGCAGTAACTGATGCAGAGTGAGAATTTTGAACTTTGGAATTATCAAGAAAGTGTTCAGGATGGATAGATCCAGGATAGGATGCCAAGTGCCTTCTTTTTTTGGAACTAGGAAAAGTCTGGAATAGAATCCATGGCCTACCTGCTGAGCAGGAACTGATTCTATTGCTCCCAGATGTAACAGAGACAAAATTTGCTTTTCTACTTCTGCCCTTTGATTTGGAGGAGCATCCAGGAATCCTTTCAGTACTGGAAAAGTGTGGAAAGAAATCTTGTGCCCTAGGGATACAGTTCTGAGTACCCATTTGTCATCCGTGATGGTGGCCCAAACATTTGCAAACAGGGCCAACCTTCCCCCTAAAGAACTCCCTGAGCAGGCAAGAACAGGCAGAAGTTGGATAGAGTCATTGAGAATGTTTAGACTGAGATGCAGGTTTAGAACTACCCGCCTTGGAAGAGGAAGCCTGCCAACGCTTAGACCTTTGAGGGGTAGCCCCCTGCCCCCTAGAACATTTGTAACCTTTAGTCCTAGAATGGCTCTGTTTGCTAGTATCAGGGAATGTCCAACTCTTAGAAGGCTAATTCCTGCTAAAACAAGAAGGCTGAACTTGCAGAAAGTCTTTAACTGTCTGCATAGACTTGGCCTTGTCTTCCATCTTCTTGAGCACTTCCTCTGCTTTGCTGCCAAAAAGACTGTCCTTATAAAAAGGTACATCTAAAAGCTTAGCCTTAACAGGCTCTGGTAGGGACTGTTCCCTGAGCCAAGCGTGCCTTCTAATAGCATTGCCAGTAGCTGTAGCCCTACAGGAGGTTTATAGAATGTCAAAACCACAATGTAAAGAATGCTTATTGACTAGACTGGCAGAATTCAGCAAATCCTGCATATCCTTACTCTCTGCCAACTGAGGCACACCTGCTATCCTAGATTTAATAGCTTCCAAGGTGTGCTGCTGGTACATCAGCATATGAAACAGACAATTAGTAGACCTAATAGCAAGAGTGGCAGAGGTATAAACCTTTTTACCTCACCTATCTAGGTTCCTCGATTCCCTGTCAGAAGGAACAGGATTTTTAGTAACAGTGGCCTTAACTCCTTTAGGGCCCTGAGAAATAAACTCTGGATCAGCCAATGGATTCCTGAAAAGAAACAAATGAGAATCAGGAACTCTATAGTACCTGTCAGGGTTCCTGGGAGCAGGAGGAACCGAATTTGGAGTCAAGGAATTTCCCAGAAAAACATCATCAACCACTTCCAACACAGGAGGAATAGCCAAAGGCTTATGCTGTAGCAAATCCAAAAACTCCCTAATCCTTTTCTTAGAAAGGGGGTAATCCTGACTTTCCCATTTAAAATGCGCCCTGAGAGTATTTAAAGTATCACCAAAAGAGAAATCTTCTAGAGGAGAAGCAGACGGGAAGGAATCCTCTGTGCCTGAATCCTCAAAAGGAGAGAAAGCTTGAGAAACTTCTTCATCCATAGAAATACTAGAAGTATCCGAACCAGAAAAGGACAAAGCCTCAGGAGAAACATCCCTACCCCTTTTTGAAGGAGGAAGCTGTGAACCCCTAATAAGAGTCAAAAGGTCATCAGCCATTTTAACCATTTGAGAATGAGGGGAACGAGAGGAAACTGGAACCTTCTTCTTCACAGGCTTACGACTTGAAGATTTACCTGCAAGTCTAAAGGACTTGGGAGGTCTGGCAACCGCCGAAGTTGCAGCTGAAGCCGTCGGTATGAGCTTGCTGTCTGAACAAAGAATTGAGGTCTTGCACACCAGAGTCAGCTTTGCGGCTCCGGATCCAGCTGAAGAGGCAAAAGGTGGAAGGTCAGAAGGCAAAATGGACGCCAAAGGCCTACGGATCTCAGAAATGGTCTCAACTGAGGCCTGCGGTTGAAAATCTGCGGGCTGCCAGGGCTGCAAAGGTGCCTCACTGGCTAACACATGAATGACGACCAACCTAACATCATCCGAGGACCTGACCTTCAGAAGCCTGTCGCCGTCCTTATCCTTACGCTTCTTGGGGATATCCGAAGCTTGAAGACAAGCAGACGCCATACTGACAAACTTAGGCCAAACTCCAAAATGCTTAGCTAAAAGCTTAGCCCGACGCTGAATAGTACGTGGATTAAAGGAAGCACAAAGAACATAATTAGAATGTCGTGGTCAAGGCGTAAACAAATAATACAATAGGAATGAAAATCTCAATGGGGAATCTGCTTTCCACAGGTAAGACAATTATTAACTTTTTCTGACATTCGTTAAGGCAAGAAAAGAGGATCCCCAACGGGGTACTTAGCTGTAGTTGACTTCAACTTCATAGTCGGAAACACAAAAGGTAAACTACCAACTGGCACTCATGCAAGAAATGCTTCTTCTTCGGGCTCCATGGCAAGGAAGACTGAGGAAGTGACATCGGCTGCCTCCTTTTGCATCTGATGCCCTGACATCCTTTACAGCCGATGACAGCCGACGTCATTTTTACTTACCTTTGGTATTCTGGCCGATCGAGGGCTACCGGGAGCCAGATAATCCATTGGTTAGGACTGCAACAGTGAAACACGATGAACATCAGCAACTCTGCAATCACATAATCTGCATTATATGGGTACTTTACCATGGCGAAACTCACCTATTTAATAGTTCTGATTTCAGAGAGCAATGATTCCTTTTCCCTGGACTCTGATAAGTAATTTGCATTATATCATCTGAATATATCTGAAAGGGTAGAATACAAGCAAAATAGTTATGATCTCTTAGAAGTAAGTAGGATACTGAAGGTAAATACCCACTTACAGTGCCTCTCCAATAGCCATCCTTCCCTAGTACAACGTACACTACCTACAGGAATGAAAGCTGAAGAGGGTGAATCAGAAGTTGTAGGAACTGTTGAGGTTTCAGGGTCTCATTTTAGATTAAATAAACATAAGGAATATCTTTGTCCAGTTTATATAAAAAATGAGTTGACCTATGGTGAATTAAGATGTCTTGAATTTTAGTTCTGTAAATCTTTGAACATTTAAAGGATGAAAAAGACTCGCCTCACAGATATTTGACTTTAAGCATTCGAGACAGTGTGTTTGTGCTTCAGAGAGAAAATTTTCAGAAGTAGGCAAGTTTCTCAGATGGTGTTAATAATATCACTGAAACTGGAATCCTAAAGGGTAGAAAAAATGAAGAACTGCCGTGTTGTTTCACTAACATAGATACTGAAACATAGACATGATTTAATATCTTTTAGTGGTCCAACAGAGGCTTTGTAATTACACAGCCTTTTAGCCTAGCAGGAGCACTTTGGGGCTGTTACATTACTGATGTTAGATGCAGTGCTTAATAGCCACCTGTGCCTCAAACACACATAATTTCCTTCTTATTGGCTGAAAAAATATACCTGAAAAAATGCCACTTGCATGTTTAGCATAACAACTACACCCCAAGAAACAGATATAGTGTGTGTGTGTGTGTGTGTGTGTGTGTGTGTGTGTGTGTGTGTGTGTGTGTGTGTGTGTGTGTGTGTGTGTGTGTGTGTGTGTGTGTGTATGAGTCATTTACTCTATTTCTATTTTACTGATGATGTATTTATAATGTGATTCCCTCAAGGAATTCTACCAAGGGCTAAACAGAATCCACCCATCTACATTGGAGTATTTGATTTCAAGTGTAATCTTCAATGATACTAAGATTACTATATACAATGGCCATTACAGACATGCATTTGCAGAAAGCTAACAGATAGGCAGACAAATGTATCTGCACAGAAGTTTGAAAAAAAAATCTATATAATCATAAGGGATGTCCAACCAATGTTCACTGAAAATGACAACCTGAGAAACATTTTCACGTATTCCCATCAAATCGAAATAATCTTCCTGTGAAGGCCAGAACAGAACACAGTCCAAAATGGTAAAAATCCCAGCAATTATCCAAGGTGCAAAACATGTTAATTGGTTTACACTGCTTCCAACATAACAACTTTACAAAACAAAAGTTTCAAAATACAGGATGCTTCTACGTGTGTTTCCAAAAATGTGGTTTATCTAATCAAATGAGAAAATGTCCAGAAACAGGCCAGATATTCAGAACTAGGATGAATGCCCATCAAACAGTTACATGTAAGCTGTGAAGTTTCTTTTTTGTTTCTTTCTATCCATATTAGTACCAGGCAGAGCACCATACACAGGTGAATTTCTTGCCATCCTCGGATGATGTTCATTATTTCAGAGAAGGATAAAGTTCTTTTATGGCTTTTATTTGTTTTGTGTCTTGGAATGTTAGGGGTCTGGGTACTCCCTACAAAGGAAAGCAGTGCTTACCAGGTTTAAACAGTCACATGCAGTAGTTATTTTTTACAAGAAATTAAGATTAAACACAAGAGTAATGCAGAGTTAGCCTATTCATGGTCTGGATGGGTGCATAGCAATGGGTGTAATTCAAGAGGGGTATGGCTATTTGGGTTCATATGCAGGTAGGTTGGCAGGTGACTTCAGAATTGAAGAATGTTCAAGGGAGATGATTGATCTTAATAGTTCAATGGGTCAGTCTTTCCTTGATATTAGGGAACTTTTACAGCACAAAAGAGGATCAGGATTGGATTTTAAGGGAGTTTGGGATAATCCCTTAATTGACAGAATTCCAGAGGGTAAGTTGAGGCTTTTCAGGTATGGTCATGTTTGAATCAATTCAATTCAGGGAGAGCAGGCAAGCATGTCAGCAGAGGAGTATGGCAAGCAGACAAGTAGCCATTTGGCTAAGATGTGCCAGGCTAAAGGACTGGTGCATGGAAACCTGACTAAGGCAGACATGATTGCAGCTTTCATCCCAGCTGTATCAGAAAATAGCAACCAGGAGGATGATCAGTCTGGCCGTGGAGATGTACAGTACTCAGAGAATGGACAGCTCAACCTTCATAGAGAGGACTTAAAAATCCATCTGGAGCTAAAGAGACTTGAGATGGAGGCCAAGTGTTTGGAAATAGAAGCAGCAGAGAGACTGAGGCATCTAGAGAGTGAGGAAAATGAGAAAGTGCGACATCTGCAGGCTGAGGAGAATGAGAAACTGCTAAGTCTGGAAGCTGAGGAGAAGCAAAGATAGGGGAGTAACCAAACCCCAGAAGCAACAAAGGTCAGTAAATTTCTTCCACAGTTTACAGAGGGGGGTAATTTTGATAGTTTCATTCATATGTTTGAGAGGGTATGTAAACTGTATTATGTTGACCAAAGGCTCTGGGTATGGTTCCTGACCCCCTTACTCCATGATAAAGCTGTAAATGTACTTTCCAAACTGTCTGACAATAATTTCTTAAATTATAATGCTGTAAAGAATTGTTTTCTAGAACTTTTTAAGCTAACACCTGAAGCTTATAGGAGAAAGGTTTGTGAGCATAGACGCAGGGCAGATGAAAGTGTGCATGAATATGTTGCTGAACTGAGCACTTATTTTCATAGGTGAGTGAGTGGATGTCAGGTCACCACTTTTGCAGGGCTGGCAAACCTTTTGGTGAGGGAACAAGCCCTTAACACTTTGCCTGAGGACATGAGGATCTGGTTAGCTGATATAAAATTCTCTACTTAGATGACTTGGGGAAGATGGGAGACCTATACCTAGCAAGCAGTGAATCACTGCACAGAAAAGGGACACCCAGTGCTGCTCATGGATCTAAGGGAACCCATGGTGAACAGCCCAGACTGCCCCAACAGAATCTGACAGTAGCAGGGGAAGCCACTAGTCCAGGTTCATGTCCAGGACCTAGGGTTAAATGTTTTGAATGCAACCAGTGGGGCCATGTAGCATACAGATGTCCACCGAGGCAAGGTGAGGAACAAAAGGTGAGGAAGCCAGAAAGTGGAAAAGACAAAATGCCAACAGTAGGTTGTCTTGAGACAGCAAAGGTACCAAACTACCACAAGAGGTTATATCCTATCATAGTGAATGGCAAAGAGGCCATTGCTAAGAGAGAGACACAGCCTCTGACATAACCATTGTGAAGCCTGCAATGGTTACAGAGGAGCACTACTTGCCTGGGTAGTCTACTCCAGTCAGAGCTTTAGGAGGGACCCCATTCCAAATACCTTTGGCTATGGTTCACCTTGACTGTGAGGGTAGAAAAGGCAGCCAGCAAGTAGGTGTGTTTGAGGATATCCCTCCAGATGTCCTGATAGGGAATGATTTTGATAATGCAGTACCATGTGCTCATGCAGTTACATGCAGTCAGGCTTGGAGACAAGCATGTGGGTCTGGTAGCCTGGGGGAGACCCAGTCAGACTACATACATGCAGCCAGGACTGGTGAGGTGGTTACTTCAGGGAGGGAGCTACCCTGTAGCACTGAGACTGAAGGTGAGCCACAGCTGTGTTCCCTTGGACAGAGTGACTGCAAGGTCAGAGGTGAGTAGTAGTAGTACCCAGGCTGACAGTGAGGCACTGCTGTCAGAGGATGTAAGACTTCTTGTGGAAGGGGAGCTGGAGAGGGTTGCAAAGAGAGAGTTGAGACAGGCTCAGCTCTCAGACCCTGCATTACAAGGCCGGAGGCAGGTAACTAGTGAGGTGCCTGATTCTCAAGGGAAGGGGGAATCTGTATACGTGGACAAAGAGTTACTGTATAGAGAGTAGACCCCTGAGGGAGGGCTAGAAGGTGAGAGGATACAGCAGTTGGTAGTGCCTAGAGCCTATCATCTGGCACTTCTAGTCATAGCAAATGATATTCCCTTTGCAGGTCATATGGGCATAAAACATACAAAAAGACATATTATGCAGAACTTTTATTGGACTGGAATTTCCAGAGATGTAACAGGGTACTGTAGGATCTGTGAGCAGTGCCAAAAGGTTGGCAAGGCAGAAGACAAGGTAAAAGCTCTTTTGATGCCTTTGCCTGTGATTGAGGAGCCATTTCAGAGGGTAGCTCTGGATATTGTGGGGCTTCTGAGCACCCCAAGTTCCACAGGGAAAAAGTATATCCTAGTGGTAGTAGATTATGCTACAAGATACCATGAGGCAGTGGCTTTGTCATCCATTGAAGCAGAAAAGGTGGCAAATGCTTTGTTAGAGATTTTCAGTAGGGTAGGTTTCCCAAACAAAATACTGACTGACAGAGGTGCCAATTTCATGTCAGACCTGCAGGCTTGTCTGTGGAAGTATTGTGGGGTGAAGCACCTAAAGACCACCCCCTACCATCTCCAGACTAATGGCCTTGTTGAGGGGTTAAACTCTACACTCAAGCCAATGATACAGGCATTTGCAGACCAAGAGAGATTGGGACAAATATTTGCCCCATCTGTTGTTTGCTTACAGAGAAGTTCCCTAGGAATCCACAAGTTTTTCACCCTTTGAGTTGCTGTATGGGTATTGGATGAGGGGGCCTCTAGATTTAATTTGAGATGAGTGGGAGGGTGAGTGTGAATCTCACAAGGAGTCTGTTGTGGCATATGTGCTAAACCTCAGGACAAGGCTCAGGGAACCCATGGGTTTGGCCCAGGAGAACCTGGCAGAAGCCCAACAGCAGAAAAAGGTCTGGTATGACAGGAAAGCTCGAGCTGGAGAGTATGCTGTAGGGCAGCAGATAATGGTTCTCATTCCTGTCAGACACAACAAGCTACAAGCAGCTTGGGAGGGACCCTACAAGGTGGTAAGGAAGGTCAGTGATTTTTAACTACATGGTAGAACTGCTAGGCAGGAGGCAGGGGCACAAATTGTACCACGTTAACATGATGAAACCTTACCATGATAGGGAGGCCCTTGTGCTGAGTATTTGCAGTGGGTTGCAGGAGGAGTTTGAGGGAGATCTGGTGACTGATCTTCTCAATGAGGCTCGGACTAACACCTCAGTGGATGAGATATCAATGTCCCAGCAGCTCTCTCTTACCCAGGTTCATGAAATCTGAGCAGTGTTACAGGAGTTTGGGTACATGTTCAATGGGAAACCAGGGTGCACCCACCTGGTGCAGCACCAGGTGGATACAGGACCCCAAAGGCCTGTTAGGCAGACCCCTTATAGGGTGCCTGAGAGAGTCAAACAGACTCTGAGGCAGGAGATACAGGAAATGTTAAAACTAAGGGATATTCAAGATTCCAACAGCCCCCTGGGCCTCCTCAGTGGTGCTAGTGCCAAAGAAGGATGACAGCACCAGATTATGTGTGGACTACAGGAAATTAAATAGTCACACAGAGTCAGATGCTTACCCTATGCCTATGATAGATGAGGCCCTAGAGCAGCTGGGTGGGACTAAGTATCTTACCACCATTGATCTTACCAAGGGTTACTGGCAGGTGCCCTTGACTCCCAGTGCTAGAGAGAGGTCAGCCTTTGTGACTCCTTTTGGCTTTTATGAGTTCTCAAAGATTCCCTTTGGGATGAAAAATGTCCCAGCGACTTTCCAGAGGATGGTAGATCATATCCTAGCAGGAGCAGGAGGGTTTGCCCTTGCTTACCCAGATGATATTGCCATCTACAGCCATTCCTGGCAAGAGCACCTTCAGCATGTCAGGGAAGTGCTGAGCAGACTACAGGGGGTAGGGTTGACCATTAAGCCCAGCAAATGTCAGGTGGGTATGGCAGAGGTGTCCTACCTGGTACACAGAGTGGAGAGTGGTAAAATCATGCCAGAACCTGCCAAACTGGAAGCCATTCAGGCATGGCCCGCACCTGTTACCAAAAAGCAGATGAGGGCATTCTTAAGGACAGCAGGGTACTGTGGACCATAGTATGTGAGCAGGCATTCCAGAAGCTTAAAGAAGCTTTGGGAGGACCCCCTGTGTTAGCCAGTCCAGATTACAGCAAAGAATTTGCAGGTGGATGCTTCAAACCATGGAGTGGGGGCTGTACTTAGCCAAATTTCTTCAGAGGAAGAAGAGCAGCTAGTGGTTTATCTCATTCATAGGCTCCAAACCAGGGAGGAATGCTATGCAGCTGTAGAAAAGGAATGTCTAGCCATAGTGTGGGCCCTACTGAAACTTCAGCCTTATCTGTATGGAAGAAAATGCACACTAGTTACAGATCACAATCCCCTAACATGGTTACATTGAGCCAGCCAGGAAAATGCCAAGTTGCTAAGGTGGAGCCTAGGGTTGCAAGCATATGATATGTCAATGCAGCACTGCAGTGGGATTAGCACTGCCAACACAGATGGGCTCTCAAGACAGGGAATGGGGTATGCTATACCCAGATAGACCTAACCCTCTCAAGCAACATTTCTCAAGGGTCACTTGAAAAACTAGCTTGAGTTCTCTAGGGGGGGTGGATTGTGAAGGCTGCCAGCCTCATTAGATAGAATTTTGTAAATAATTCTGTGTCATTGTAAATATTATTATGATCCACAGGCTTATTTCACAAATGTAAAGAAAGTTGTGTTATGTGTTGAGCTTCAGAAATGTAACCACAGTGCACCCTGCTGGAAGAAAGCTGATAAGTAAAGAATTTTACAACTGTGTATGATCTCAAGCAAGGAGACAAGATGTCTGGGCTAGGAAATACTTTCTGTTGTCCTAAGACATAGATAATTACTATGTTTCACATGTAAAGTGTCTTTTTATTGCTGTGGCTTCCTGGCAGGTGCAGATCAAAAATAAATGTTAAAATTTTGAGTTCTGTGAGCCTGGGAAACTTCAGCAGAAGTGTCAAGAATTATGTAATCTGAAATGACTCAGCAGTAATGTGTATTATCAATTTAAGGGCTATCTCAGAAAGTAAGAAAAGCATTGTGTATGTTGCTCTGAAACTGACAACTCACCAGCACTTCTCATCTATATTTGTTTGCTTTGTAAGTAGTATTTAGAACAGTGATTTCTCTTAGAGATAGATAGAAATATAGCCAGATTAGTCTAGCTGCTTTCTATATTTATGTCAAACTATCCTACAATGTTGTTTTAAAGTATTTCATGTGATTTCTGTACTCTCTAGTGTCACTGTGTTGAATGAATAAGTATTGTCTTGGGTTTTTATTGTTTATTATTAAATATTTTAAACATTTCAAGTGTGGCTGTTTTGTGTATAGATAATTTAAGCTTTCAGAGTACTTGCATGTATTTGGTGATACTGTATAAGCCACTCCAATAGCCTTAGTCCTGGGTTACACTTACTATTTGGATAACAGTAAGATTGCACAGTAGAACTGGGCACCCTTTGCTAAGGGCCTTTATAGTAGCTGATAAGGGTGGTTGGTGGCAGTCAGTACTACCTTTTAGTCTGGGCATAAGGGGGCATAGCTGGACAACCTGTGCCAGCCTTCCCTTGGAGTGTCTGTGTATATAATTCATATCTCAAAGTGTGTGCATGTCAGCGACTTGGGCAGGGACACGAAGCACTGGTTGGACAGAGAGGGTGCTGGAGGTTTTGGGTTGACCACTCGGCTAAGATCTGTACCCTATAACTGTGCCAGTGGGGAGTCTTATTGGGGATCTGGAGAGAAAGGGAGAAACCAACCCCAGACTGACTGTGATATCTGTGTGCTCTTAAGGTAAATTGTACTTTTCTGTGTGTGCCCTTGTTATCCTCCCAATGTGGATGTCCCTCACTGGTGCTAGTATTGAGGATTGAGGCTCCTTCATTAATGGGCCAGTGCACAGGTGTCACACCATGTTAGAGCTGAATGTTAAAGAATTATATGGTAATGTTCAGGACAAGTTAGGTTTATGGTATCATCTGAAATTTTCTTTCCAGCACAAAATATAAGCAATTAGCATGAGGATCCTCCTGCAAGTACTTTTCTATCTCTGACATTTGCCTCCTAATGTTAGAACTGTTTGAGAAGTCCAGTTGGCATAATGGTTAAGATCTTTGGTTCCCATGCACAAGGTACAAGATTTTATCCTGACCGCCAACTAATGCCTGTTTAGAGTTTGAATGTTCTCTCTGTGTCTCTGTGGGATTCCTCCCACCTCTGAAAAACATGCTGAGTGCTTCCACCTCAAACTCACCCAAGAACAGAGCTGTGAGCAGCAGCATAGACTCTAGATGGTACTCCACAGAGGGAAGAGTTTTACAGATCATCTTCTTTGAGCATCTTCTGTGGGGCACAGTATCCTCAGGATAGGAGAACATGGATCACAGACTGTGTGCTATGGCAGGGCTAGCCACTCAATGCTGCAGGCTAAGAGGGAATACAGAGAGGCTAAGAAAGGAGTTGCAATAGCAAAGAACAAGGCATCAGAGGCACTCTACCAGCTTCTGGAAAGAGACTCAGTAGGTGGCACAAAGAAACTACATCAGGCTGCAAGACAAAGACAGAAACATAAAGAAGGTAGTTAGACATCCTTCATAAGGGATGCCAGCAGCACACTGCTCACCAGTCCACGGAACAAAGGTAGATGGAAGGAGTGCTTTCAGCAGCTTCTGAATGAAGAAAACCCCACAGAAGCTGTACTGCCCCAAATACACCCTACACTAAGAGAAGAGGAAAAGCCACCCTAGAAGAAGTACAAACAGAGCTAAGGAAAATGAAATCAGGGAAAGCAGCAGGCTCAGATGAAGTCACAGCAAATATGATAAAGATGCTGGGTGAGATAGGGGAGAAATGGCTCCTGAGGGTATTCGTAGCAGTGTGGAGAGAAAGGCATATCCCAGATGACTGGAGAATAAGCATACTAGTGCCAGCATTCAAGAACAAAGGGGACATTCAAAACTATGAGCAGTTAAGAGGTATTAAACTCTTGTCACACTGCCTGAATGTCCTGGAGAGGATAATTAATAAACAAATATGCAGAGTAGTGGAAAATAAGATTGGAGATGAGCAGTTTGGATTCAGATCAGGATGCAACACAACTGACCCAATATTTGCAGTGAGATACATAACTGAGAAGAAGCTAGAAATGAGGAAAGAGTCCAATTGAGCATTCCTAGAATTGGAGAAAGCATATGACAAGGTCCCAAGAAAGCTGATTTGGGCAGTTTTACAATGGTCCAAAGTCTCAGAAACATTGGTAGAATTAGTGCAAGCTATGTATAAAGACCCAATGACTCAGGTATGAACAGTGTTTGGACTTACACAGGGGTTCCCAGTGGGAGTGGATGTGCATCAGCGCTCGTATCTGAGCCCACTGCTAGTCATACTGGTGATGGACTACACTAGCAAACAAGTCGGAGCGGACATATCAACAAAGTTGCTGTATGCAGACAATGTGGCATTATAGGCAGACTCTGAGCAAGAACTTCAGCAAAGGAAAGAGGAATGGAATGCAAAACTGAAAGCACATGTGATGAAACTGAATACAAATAAGACAGTTGCAATGGCAGCAAATGAGGGAAATCAGAAGAAGTTGAGAACTGAGATAGAAGGGAAAACAGTGACACAGGTTAACAGCTTCATGTATCTGGACAGGGTGGTTGATGTGAATGGAAGCCTGAATGAGGCCAAAGCTAGGATCATAATGCAACCAACTGGCACAGAGTGCCAGGTGCAGTATATGACAAGAATGGCAAAGAAGCTAAAAAGTAAGGTTTACAAAACAGTGGTGCAACCAGTATTACTGTATGGTGCAGAAACCTAGGCAGTAAAGGCAGAGCAGATGAGAAAGCTACAGGTGATGGAGATGAAGTGACTGAGATGGGTGGTAGAATGCACTCTGTGAGACAGATGGAGAAATAAGGACATAAGAGTACAAGCCAAAGTAGCTCTAATTGCAGAAAAAGTCAAAGAGAACAGATTATGGTGGTTCGGGCACACGTCCAGAACAGCAGAAGACAATCTGCTTAAAAAAATTTCGAATAAACAGAAAGAAAGCAGGAGGAAACAAGGGCATCCAGCAAAGAGGTGGATGGATTGTGTGAGAGAAGACCTGTGACAGTCAGGCATGAGTGTCAAAGAAGGAAGCTGAGTGGTATTGAATAGAATGAGATGGCAACACTTGGCACAGCACCCCAACCTCATGTAGAAAAAAGGAAAAGGGTTGATGATAATGATGTTGGAATCAAATGGAAAATTAAATTATCTAAACTGTTCTTTCAATTTATATGGAATAATTCGGCCCACAGAGTGACTAGAAGGAAACTAATGAGGCCAAAGCTGATGTGGGGGTTGGAGATCCCTAATTTGGAGGCATATGCTAAAGTTGCTGTTGAATGGCAAAGGTTGAGAGCTAGATCTCCTGTAGGACTATTGTGGTTCTGGGCAGAATTGGAAGTCATCCATTTCTGTTCTGCTCTGTGATGTCCCAAGTGAAAGATTCAAATAAGGTCTGGGATCTGGCTGGTCTAGAAAACTGGCGGCTAGTAACATGCATTACCTTAATATTGAAAGCAAATAAGTTTAAATGGAGTAGAATTTGGTTTGATGTGGATTTTCTTATAGATAGGAAAGTTATCGTATAGTTATCGTGGATTAGCACTAATCTAATTTATGTTCAAAAAGTATGGCAGAAGTGTTTTATGCAATTGAATGCTGTTGGTAATTTACTGTAATGGCAATATCTTCGGCTTTTTTCAATGTTGAATAAAATGGGCATGAAAATAGGTGAAGAGTTTGGGGATGAACAAGAAGACTGGTGCTCTGAGAGTAATTTCAAGTCCACATCTCAAATATAAATAGATGGCTTACATCCAGTAACATCTAAATGATGGTTGAGATGGGTCTATTGGAGGGGGATTGTCAAAGAAAGAATGGGTGGAAGTGTTTAGAGGTTGCCACTCCCCTGGTCTACCTATTTTTCATCATGTATTTTAGTTAATATGATTCATTTCTGGCATCACTCACCAGAAAGGTTAAAGTGAAGAGGGTACTTATCTCATGACCACTGTCGGAGATGCAATGTTAGGGATGCCACTTACTTCCATAAGATTTGGTCTTGTCCAGTTATTAGTCCAATATGGATTAAAATATACCATTCTAGATAATGGGCTTCACAGGCTACTTTACCAGGCTTAGAAGATAGCTTATTTTGGCTATTGGTTATTAGTGGGAGGGAGGACACTATGATCTTGAGTGATCTCTGTCTAGCCATTAGGATGATAGCAGTCATAGGGTTGCCTGTAATTATTTTGCTTTTGGAAAAATCGGGAAACAGAGTGGAGCAAAGATTTAAATAGGTTTCTTAATGCTATATTTTTAGCTAAGAGGATGATAAGGAATATGGACTCTTTGAACAACACTACTTTATTGTTGGGCAATTCAATGTCAGTCAGCTATGTACTAAAGTTTTCTATGGAATGTATTCTGAGTTTGATGATGTTAAGTAGTTTGTTTCTATGCTTGATACTGTTTTTGATGAACTGTTGTTGCTTTTCTCCTATTTATGTATTTTGGATATTTAATAAAGTTCTTTGATTAAAAAAAGGTAATTGTAAGATAACTGGGGTTGGTGTTTTGGCATCTCATTTTATTTATGACAAGAGCTCTTCCACAATTTCTGTTGATGATTTTCAAAGAAAACAATAAAGATAATGAGTGAGTGAGTGAGTGAGTGAGTGAGTGAGTGAGTGAGTGAGTGAGTGAGTGAGTGAGTGGAAATAATGAGCTGATAAACTGAGGAATTAAAAATTTCTACAGGTAGTAGAAAAATATGTAGCATTCAAAACAATGAGAAGAACTGAGGAGAACATGTGCAAGTACAAGATATGTAAGGAAGCTGCAGAAGGGTGTCAAATCACCAAATGCAGTTTCTGCAAATGGAAAAAAATCATAAACCATTTGCCAAAAGTACGTTTGCCAAATCGCCTCTTTCTCCATTGAAGTGTAATTTCTGTGTTGGTATATATACATTTATATACATATACATGCGTGTGTGTGTGTGTGTGTGTGTGTGTGTGTGTGTGTGTGTGTGTGTGTGCGCGTGCGTGCGTGCGTGTGTGTGTGTGTGTCTGTACACACACACATTATCTATCTATCTATCTATCTATCTATCTATCTATATTTACTGTATATATTAAAGTCCAGGGAGTGTGACAGGTGTCCTCCACATGGTCAGAGTGCAGGGGAGCTTGCCAACTGCAATAAAAGGTTTCTCCTATGTTTGTGAGTTGACAAGAACAAAGAAGCTACATACATGATCCTGTTGAATTTCCAAGGAAAAGATCTGCAATCCCCTGAATAGGAAGATTATAAATGCAGTTAGGTAGAGTATTGACTAAGTTTAAGGTTACAGCATTTTGATGTATTCACCCTACTCTAAAATATAATGAACTTGGAGTGATAAGTAGCAAGAGTGTGATAGCATAACCTTCACCCCTATATAAAAAGTGTGTGGGGTTTTCAAAGTGTTTTAATGGAGTTATGCTCAGTTTTATATTTTGATATATTTCTAGTCAGAGTTTAGTTTTCAGAGTTGCAGGACTCAAAAATGTGAGCTTCATGCTTCCTGATAATCAGCCGCCATGTGCAGACCTACATCAGTTCATTCTAGTCTGAGGCCTGCATGGGTACCTTTGGTGACCCATTGCTTTTAGAATTTCAGGCCAGGAGACAACACAGGCAAAGATGAATATGATGTTTTACTGGAGTAGTGAACCCACTCAAAAATTTAGAAAAACAAGAAGACTGCCTCTTCAGGTGAAATCTTAGACTGGTAACAAGCAGGTAATGAGCATAAGGCTTATCCTGCAGACATAGGATGTTTCCCAACTGTCATTCCATCCTCTATGCAGTACCCCAAAGACTGTGGATTTTAATACTGCACCAGGCCTCACAGTGCATGATGCAGAAGGGCATATACATAAAAAGTAGCAAAGTATCCGTGCAGTAGTTCAAGCCTGGCAATAAGCCTGGATTAACCAGTCAGAATCGCTCACACTTTCCTTAGTCAGGAGCTGAGGAGAGAATGGGAATCAGATGCTGAGTAAAATCTTGACTTAAATTCCTAAATTTCACCAGCGCAAGGTTAGGCAAGCAAAGCAGTAAGAAATGTTCAATAAACATACTAGAGTTTGCCAGTCCTAGTTTGAACACTAAGTCCAACATATGTCATCTGTGCAACAAAGAAGAACTCTTTCAGACAACAGCCACTAACTCATCATCAGTCCAGATGCCAAAGTCCCCTAAACAAAAGAGCCTGTATGTCCCAACACCGAAGCAGCTAGGAAGGTGATGAACTCCTGTAGGAACGAATGTACTCCCATAACTGTTTGGATAGTGGGCAAGGACATATCTACAGTTTACTCATACAAAGTCCCCTAAAACAAAAGAGCCTGTATGTCCCAACACTGAGGAAACAAGGAAGGTGACGAACTTTTGTAAGAATGAATGTAATCCTTAACTGTTTGGATAGTGGGCAAGGACATATCTACAGTTTGCTCATGCACCCATTACATTTCCATAGAGACTGATGTGTCCACATGAGACCTGAACTATTTTTGTTGCTTCCTTAAAATAAACTCAGTCCTGTACTTGAGTACTGAATAACAGAAACTCTGGGGGGAACAGCTGTCCCCAAGAAAGGAGCAAAACTGTCATCTGACCAGGCCTCCTTTATAAGCAGAAGATTAACATCATGACACAGACCACGGAAAATCCTGGGCCTATTACCCATGATATCTGGGTTACTATGTATCATCCTATATGGTACTAGGGGAAAATGGGTTCCCTGAGATCAGTTTTTGACATTGAACAGACTCCCAGGACATCCTGTACAGGAAAGACAGGAAAAGAAGCTACATAAGATTTTACTGTAAGGTTTTGATGGGTCATGAGAATAGGAATGCAAATCATACAATAAGGAGAGCAAACAGCAGGCCACTTGACAACCCTTATTATTTCCGCAAAAACACAAGTCCTACCAGTTTATAGTTTTGGCAAGCAAATGTGTAGACCAAAAACTAGAGAAATCAGTGTCATAATACTACTTAAAATGACTGGCCAGAGCAATTAAATTCTAACAGTAAAATGATAAATGAAATACTAAGACTCTAAACAAAAACCTATACTCCCTACAAGCTCTTGTCACCCTAGAGAATGCTGACCTCTGTGTGGTCACTGAGACATGGTCTGACAGTGCAAGGATATAATGCTGTCCACACATTTAGACCAGCTACTACACAGAGAGTGACTGAAGGTGGACATGTCTCAATTTAAATCAGAAATAAACATACCTCAAGGCTAGTCAAACAGGACAATGCACTTGAGCTTCTCCACATTCAAATCACCAGAGACAAAATCCAATACCACTTCCTGGCAAGCTATAGGTCCCCCTCAATGACCCTAAAAACCCATACTATGTATTTAAATTTATTGGAAACACTCACCATCTAACTCAATACCATATTTAATGGCAACTTTAATTGCCCAACTATTAACAGGGAATCATATGGAACACTAAACAGAGAATCCTGAATTTTGTAAACACAGACTCCCTGGACCAGATTGTCAATACACCAACAAGTGGTACAACTATATCAGATCTGGTCTTCACTAATATGGGACAGTTCTGCAAACTCCCTAGTGTAATGTCTTCTCTGGGAAGGTCAGACCACAAAATGGTCTCATTTGAAGTAAAAATAAAACCTGGAACCCCAGCTAACCCTGGAATATTCAGGAACTACTCTAAGGCTAACTTACTACTATTAAGAGATAACCTGGCACAATTTCAAGCATCCATAAACCCTGAGAACACTGCTGCCTGCAGAGAACTGTACACAGAAACCCTATGCAAGCATGTTAATAGCTGCATAGAGGCAGCTGTACTCACCAGGAAGAAGTACAGAGCTAACTCAAAAAATAAGTCACCCTGGTAGAATCACAACATCAATAGGCTATATAACAGAAGGAAGAAAATCACTGCAGAAATTAGGAAGTGCAGCACCCAGCAGGATAAAAACACTCTTATAAAACTAAGCAAACAAATCAAAGCACAAATAAAGTCTACCAAAGCCAAATTTGAGGTAAATTTGGCCTCCCAGGTCAAGGATAAAAAAAGGCATTCTTTAGCTATGTCTGCAACCTCAAAGGCAATATACAATTGTATGCAGAACTCATTGTAAATAGAACCACCTATACTGAGCTAGAAGATATAGCAAACCTACTAGCTGACAAATTAAGCTCCAACTTTTCCCCTCTCTTCCCACCAACCTTCTCTCAGGAAATTACTTTATTTTTATTTTATTTTATTTTACATTTGTTGACTGGGCTAGTCTAACTGGATATATATCCATTTTCAGTAGAGGCCCGGGGAGAAAAGCTCCGAGAAAAAATCTTATATCAGAGAGTCTAATTTAAGAATACAAATTAATAATTATGCAACCCATTTACATAGGCTTTGCAACAGTAATAAATGAGCATGTTTCAAGTTAACATTTTGTAAACATGAATTTACACAACACTGTAAGGGGCATAAAAAATAAATAAATATATATATATATATATATATATATATATATTTTTTTTTTTTTTTTTTTTTTGTCTGCTTCGATTAGAGCTTGTTGAGATGAAAAAAGCATCAGAAATTAAATGTTTTAGTTGTTAAAGGTGATTAAGGCAAGGGGAGATAGTATCAGTCAGGGTTGGTGCATGGACATAGCCATTGGGATTTTAGGAAGATTCTTAGTTGTTTCTTGAAAAGTTGGGTGGATGTAAGGGATGTTAGTTTGCTAGGGAGTTTGTTCCAAGTATTACCCACAGAGTTTGAAAATAGGCAGTCCCCTGATTTGTTGTTGTATTTTTAAGGTGGCTACTTGTACCTTATTGGCGGATCGTAGGGTAGGAGGATTTTTATATGTGTTGATGAGGTTACAGAGTATGGGAGTGTTAGTGGGATGATGTAAGATCTTGTGGATAATAGTGAGTTGCTGGGGCATCAGTGGCAAATCTGGCTATATTGTTATAAGAGGTTGCCAGCTTATTTAGATTGCTTTTGGATAGGTTTGTGTAGATGGGGGAGGCATAGAGAAGGGTGGAGATTAGGTGGGTTTGGGCAATAGTAATCCTGGCTGAAGCCATGAGAAAGGGTTTAAGTCTATAAAGGAAACCAAGTTTTCTATTAACTGATTTAATAGTTAAACTAATGGGTGTGTCATAGTTAAGATTATTATCTATTGGTAAACCTAAGAGTTTGGTGGTTGTATCAGGGGCAATTTATGTACCATTGTTTGATGTAACTATGAAATTGATAGGAGGGGACTTCTGTGTGGGAGTAAACAATAATAATTTAGTTTTTATTGTGTTAAGGAGGAGACAACATTGGTGGAACCAGTTTTCAACTAAGGTGAATACTTTTTGGGTACTGGTTTGGAGTTCTACAGGAGAGGATGCGGCACAGATTAATGGTGAATTGTCGGCATATTGTATGCAGGTGGTTTGGGGAAGGGAGATTTTCAGATCATTAATGAAAATAGTGAAAGGAGAGGTCCCAGAATAGAGACTTGAGGGACCCCAAGAGTGATATGGATCTGAGAGGATAAGTTATTGTCCCAGAGGACTGCTTGTTGTCTGTTATCAAGGTAGGATTTGAACCATTTTACAGCTTGAGTGTCAATTGAAAGAGACTTAAGTATATCAGACAATAACTGATGATTAACCATGTCAAAGGCTTTAGAGAGGTCTATAAAGAGAGCTGAGGAGAGCAGGTTGCTATTACAATTTTTATAAAGGTAATCAGAAAAGTATAGGGAGTGCAGTTGTAGTGCTGTGGAATGGCCTGAAGCCATGTTGGCAGTCCACTAGTAGGTTATTTTGGAGGAGATGATGCAGTAGTTGACGGTGAATACATCTCTCCATGATTTTTGCTAAGGGAGAAAGAAGGGCTATGGTGCGGAAGTTTGAGAGTTTACTTGAGTTACCTCCTTTATACAATGGGATAATATGTGAGACTTTCCAGAGAGATGGGATATAAGATTCTGCAATGGTTCTGTTTATTAAGATGGAAATAGAGTAGGCAAGTACTCCAGCTGCCATTTGCAGGTATTCAGCTGGCAGGAGGTCAGCTGATGGTGTACATGGTTTAAGTTTAAGAAGTAGGGTGTGTATGAGAGATGTTGGAATGGGCTGGAAATGAAATGTCTGGGGTAGATTGGTTAGTGAGGGTGACTCAGTGGTGGTAACAGGTGGTAAGGTATTTGCTAGGGATTGGACAGTTTCAGAGAAAATTTTATTAAAGGTGTCAGCAATTTGGTTAGGAGTATTTTGAGTCAAACTAGAGGGGGTCGGTGTTTTGGAATGTCCTGGATGGAGCAGTTTATTGATACCTGACCAGAATTTTTGTGGGTTTTTCTGTTGGTTTTCTTGGATTTTAAGGTAGTAGTTTTTTTTTTGTCAAGGAATATTGATTTTTTTTTGTGGCATTTCTAAGCTGTCTAAAGTTTAGATGATCAACTGGGTGTTTAGTTTTTCTCCATTTGGACCAGATTTTATTTCTCAGTGACCAATTGCAAGCTTTGAGCTCAGCTTGAAAATTAACTGGGTTGAGATTTTTCTTGTTCCGGGTAGTTATAAATGGTATTTTATTGGGAATGGATGTCTTTTGTCTAGTTATGAAGGTAAGAGAATGGTCACTAATATCATCAGGAAGTATGCCTGTTTTATTTGAGAGGGGGTTACTGTTAACTAGTATCCAGTCTAAGGTGGATTGTTTCTTGCTAGGTTTATGGGTTCTGGTAGGGGAGGTGATGGTTTGGTAAAAGCCATAAAGCTTTATGTGAGTAGTTGGATTGGCAGACTTACAACCATTCCAGTCAATATTAAAATCACCAAGGAGTATGGTTCTTGTGGGAGGGATATTGAGAGCCACCTAAGGACATTTTCAAGAGTATTAATGTTGTTACCTGGGGGGATATAAGAGCAAATAATGTATATGGATTTATTAGCATTAATTTGGAGCTTAGAGGTTAAGATCTCGGCATTACTAGGTGATGGTGGTTGAATGTCTAGTGAGGTGACCTTCAAATCAGATTTAAACAGTATTACCACCCCACCACCATTTTTATTTAGACGGTCTAGTCTCAGGATGTTATAACCTGGGGGGAGTATATCATTGTCTTTAGTTATGGGTTTGAGCAAAGTTTCAGTTAGGCATAAGATGTCAAAAGAATGGATGTCTAACAGGTCATGTAGCTGGGTAATTTTATTATTTAAACTACGTATATTGAGATGGCTGGTCAGAAGAGAGTGTGGGGGGTTTGTGGGAGTATGAGAGGTGGTGGGATGGGATGTTTGGCTTTCAGAGATGGTAATGTTGGGACCTGGGTTTGGATGACTGTCACCATGTAGAAGTAGACACTGTTGAGGATTGTGTGTAAGTTTCCAGAGTTTACAGAAAATAGGATCTAGTTTTCTGATTTGGAGATATTTAATATGGGTTAATCTATGAAACTGTGGTAGAAGGTAGGATGAAGAAGATGTTATGTTACTGTGGGTTTGAGAAGCTATAAGAGAGAGTGGGGTTGTTTGTTTTAGGGGGTGTTGAAATCTAGTAAAGCTTAAGGATTCATAGCAAGTCAGGCTATGTGATATCAGTAGAGAGGTAAGATTTATATATAAGAGGAGAGAGTTAAAGTGTGTTGGCAAGCTGGGGCTAGACATTGTAAGGTGTAAATATAGGTAAAATTAGGTGATTAGGATTTAAAGAAGGCAAATTAAGGGGTGGAGCTGTTTAAAGAGAAATTAGGTATCAATGAGATAGGGTTAGCTATTGGGTGATGAGAGTTGGAGGTGTGGCTATAGAAGCATAAGGTCAGGTGCAGTGGGGGTGGGTGGAATTTGGGGTTAGGGTAGGGGAACGTTGTGAGCCCACAGGCTTAAATACCATTAAATATAACTCCCTCTGCTACCACTAGGGAACAGATCCTTAATGCTCTATCTAAGGCCAAAAATACTGCATCAATAGGCCCAGAAACTATCCCAGATGCCTTCTAAATAGCATGAAACATAATCTATCAGGCCCTCTGAGACTGTTGTTTAACTGAAGCCAACAAACAGGATCCATGGCTCATGAGTGAGAACAGCAACACTCATCTCTCTCTCTGTACCAAAGTGGGCCATCTACAGACTCTGGAAACAGCAGAGCCATAAGCCTCACTAGTCTCATATGCAAAGCAATGGAAAGAATTATCATGGAAATGATCAGTAATGATATAGGAATCCTCCAGACAGTAGACCCAACCCAATTTAGTTTCATCAAGGGCAGGTCATGCTACTTAACCTGGTGGACTTCTTTGCTTTGAGAAGATCATCAAAGCAAAGGATGAGGGCAAAATGGTTCACACTGCCTACCTTGACCTGGCCAAGGCATTTGACACAATCCCTCACTCAGGCATTGTTGCCAAACTTAAGAGGTTAGATACAAATCCTTATGTCATCTGGTGGATAGCCAGCTGGCTCATAGACAGGATCCAGGAAGTTAGAACTGGGGAGTTCACCTCTACAAAGAGGCCAGTCACAAGCAGAGTCCTGCAGGAATTGATCCTGGAACAGCTCCTTTTTGGCATTTACTTATCTGAAGTCAAGGCCAGTGCTGAATGCCTCTGACTGACAAGATGATTGCACATTAGGAGCTGTCATTGAATTGTCCACTGACACAAATGTTCTCCAGGAAGGGCTGACACAGACAAACAACTGGTGCCAGAGACATGGACTAAAACTAGATGCCAAGAAATGCATAATATCATTATTTGGGAAGTCATCCACCCCTGGAAACTATCATATTGACAACACACCCCCAAGAGTTGAGCCAGTAGTCAGGGACCTGGGGACACTCATAGACAGTAATCTAGCCTTTGACCATCACATGTCTACATTGGTGAGGAAATCATTCTATGTTGCTCAACTTATAAACAAAGGTATGGCATCCAGGTCCAAAGAAGTCATTATTTTACTGTATTTGGCATTCATCAGACCTATCATTGAGTACAATGCCCCCTTTGGTATGTACCTAACCAGGCATATCCAGCACTTGGAACATCCACAGAGACTCCTCACTAGAAGAATACAGGGCGTAAGTAACAAGTCATATGCAGACCGCCACAAGGGTCTATCCCTGTATTATGTCTCCTACAGACTGTTGAGGAGAGATCTATGCCTGGCATGCAAAGCATTGTCAGACCCCATTCTGATGGACCTCCAGCATATACGCAAAACAAATAGCACCAGAAATACCTATTCTAGACTTAAACCTTACATGTGATATAAATAGGACCTGCTGGACAAACAGGTGTGTATCCCAGAGACTACCCCTTCTCTGGAACAGGCTCTCCATACATGTAAAATAGAGTTCCTCCCTTACCTAATTCAAGTGTAACTTGGACAATTGGATGGGGAACAGGAAATTCATCTCTAGTTTGGTACCTATGTGGTTCATTTCCCAGGGCCCTGCTTATAAATGTTTCACCTTCCACATCCCTGCTTACACTTAACAAGGGTACCAGAACTTGTCAGAGATTTGGATGCATGGCTAGGCTTAAAAAGGCCCTTGTGGTTGTCAGCCTAGTAGACACATATGGACCTATGAACATATAAAAGATGAACTGTCATTTGCTTGAACCAAATTAAATTAGTAAATTAAACCCTGTAGCAACAGACAAATTGATATAGAGAGTCAATTTGGAATGGAAGTAAACAATGCAGTGTTTGAAGCTGATAAAGTGGAAACAAGTAAAATAAAATGTGCTTAGCTAAATGATGGTCCTAGTATGAACTAGGGACTCTGTAATGAACAGGAATCAAAACAATCTAATCATAATCTGTGAAAAAGCATAATAGAACAAAAAAATACTCCCAGCTGGATGAGAGAAGAACAAGATTCTTCTTCTTCTTCTTCTTTCGGCTTTTTCCCGGTTAGGGGTCGCCACAGCGGATCACCTTGTCCGCACATTGAATGGCAGTGGAGTTTTACGGTGTTGAGTTGCCAGCCCAGCGCCCAACCTTCCACAGAAGGCACACTCACACGCACACCTAGGGCCAATTTAGAGTGTCCAATCCACCTGCAGCATGTCTTTGGGATGTGGGAGGAAACCGGAGCACCCGGAGGAAACCCACACGACCACAGGGAGGACATGCAGACTCCACACAGAAGGCACCCCAGCTGAGGATCGAACCGGAGAACCTCTTGCTGTGAGGCGGCAATGCTAACCACTGCACCACCATGGCCGCCCGAGAGAAGAACAACATTACTAACTGTAAATCCATAGTGGCAACTCAAAACAATACTAGAAAGATGTCAGACTCAAAATAGAATAATTAATTTTAGATGATACAGAATGAGAACTCTAATAAAATCCAAATTACCTATGTAGCAGCTAGCCTGTCTGTATAATCAAGGCAGGCTTGGTACATGAATAGTCAAAAAACTCCAAGCAAAATGCTACAAATGCCAGGCTATCAGAATATGGTAGGAGTAAGGCCATGAGCTTAATGCTTTATTTGATGAATAAACAATCAAATAGGCCCAAAAAGTAGAGAACAAAGACAGATAAATTATTACTTGCATCTGTGCATGAAATGTTGTTACACAAATATTCTGTTGAATGATATTAAACACAATTTTTCAAATCTACTCAAAATACTAAAGTTGAAGTAAGCAAGGATGCCAAACTACTGGACAGCACAAATTAACAAATATACACAGAATCAGGTGAATAATAAACAAATATCACAAGTTCAAATAAGAAAACATTAAATAAAAGGACAGCATGTAAATCAAAACATCTAGGCAAAAAGGAAACATATATGTGCATTCTCTTCAACAATACAAAAATGCCACAGGTCCAGATAAAATAAAATAAACTGGTATCACATAAATAAAAACATCTAGGCAAATACGTATGTGTACCAATTTCAGTTAAAGCTGTAAAATCTGTAACAAATAAACAACGGCAACAATATATGGCCATACATATGAAAACTGCAGGCAGACGCATTTCTCTACAAGGCATTCAGGTATAGCAACAATGATGAAATAAACCACCAAGAGAAAATACTGCAGCAGTTCCAAACTCCCTAGATGCAAGCTAAACTGGTAAAGTGATGTATCATGATAAACAAGTTACAAGTGCAACTCTGTAGAAATGGAATCCTACGATATTCATAGGTTCATAGGTTCATAGGTTGGTACTAGGCTATCGGCCCTAGGGCCTATGCAAGCCTAGCCATAACAATTCCCTGGATATTTCTTCCCACAATATTTACTTCTCTGGGCCCCTGTCTAGCAGGGTGACTGACATGATCCCCGGGTGAATTTCCTATCTCCCATCCAATCATCAAGGTTCCTTTTCAAGAGGGCCAATGAGGCGCTCTGCTTGACATGTATGGGCAGTCTATTCCAGAGTATGGGGAGTCTCTGGGTCAGGAACCTATCCCTCCAGCATGTTTTGTTCATTGTGATGACAAGGTTTAGATCCCTGGAGCGTGTGGCTCTGAGGGATTGGAATTTCTTTAAATGGAGCATGTCCAACAGCTCAGGGTTTGATATGGCCTTGTATGTTAAGCAGAGATCACCTCTGAGTAGACGATATGCGACAGAGTATAGCTGGAGTTTTTTTAGACGGTCAGCATATGGCATCTGCTTTAGGCCTGTGATTCTTTTAGTGAGGTATTTTTGTGGCCTTTCCAGCTGTTGCAGATGTCTTGTGAGGTACATACCAAATGGGGCATTATACTTTATAATGGGTCTAATGAGGGATGAGTACAGTGGGACAATGACCTCCTTTTTTCTGGATGAAAAGCCCTTAGTGATGAGGTGTGCTACATAGAAGGATTTCCTGACTGTTGTGGCGATGTGGTTATCGAAAGTGAGACCACTGTCCACCTGTGTCCCTAAGTCTCTCATCACACTTTCGATGTTTAGCGTCCTGCCACCTATGTGGTAATTCATGGGTACATGTTTTTTTCCAAAGGAGATAACTATACATTTCTTGGCATTAAGCTTGAGCCCATGGCTCTGGCACCAGGCATCTGTTTCTGTAAGGCCTTTTTGTAGAATATCCACATCATTTGGGGATTCAATAATGGCTCCCAGTTTGCAGTCATCTGCAAACTTTGTTAGCCAGAGTCCCTTAGTGTTGGCCTGTACTTCAGAGAAGTAGATGCCAAACAGGAGTGGTCCCAGGACTGAACCCTGAGGTACTCCACTTGTCACTTGTCTGGAGCTGGATTTGGATTCGGCTACTTTTACAGTCTGGGTTCTGTCAGTAAGCCAGTTGGCAACCCATCGAGTGACGTAGGGATTTATATCCAGCTTAGTAAGTTTATCTATGATTCCAGAGTGGGGGGTGGTGTCGAAGGCCTTAGGGAGGTCCAGATAGGCTGTGTGGACCACCTTATCCACAGCTCTGGAGACTGATTCGAAGAAGTCAATCAGATTCAGGAGACAAGATCAGCCCTTCACAAACCCAAACTGGGTGTAGTCCAGTGTTTGAAGGTTGCCATTGTCTTTGTTTATAAGTTCCATGATAATACATTCCATGCCCTTGCAGATCAGGCTTGTCAGACTGATGGGACGGTAGTTCCCCGGATCCAAGGTGGATCCTCCCTTGTGGAGCAGGATAACTGTAGCTGTGTGCCACTCAGTGGGCACAAAGCCTGAGGTGAGGCTATGATTAAACATGACACTTAGGTGAGGTGCCAGTTCATTTTGTGGTTCATGTAGTACACAGCCTGGGATGTCATCTGGTCCCATGGATGCTGTATTCTTAGCTTTGGAGAGTGTGGTTTCTACCTGTGTGGCCGTGATTATCGGAATGTGGCAATCTTTTGGTATTGAGATAGGCCCTTTAACGGGTGAGAGAGGGGTGAAGTTGGCACTAAATCGATCTGCCAGGATATTGGCAATATCCTTGGGATCAGTATATTTAATGCCATTCTGTTGTAGCTCAGAGCAGATATTCTGAATGAAAAGACTTGGCAATGCAAACAATGCTAAAATCTTAGGCAGTTAATACAGCAAATAAAACCATCAAAGAAGAAGTAATAATATGGAAACAAAAACTGCAATCCAAATGTCCATATTAATAATCCTTAAACTTTAATTTCTCCAAGTCTTTTGAGTTTCTAATACCATGACAGTAATGGGCCCCATTTCTAGAGTCAGGGTATGATTATATTTCATGAAATTAGCATTGTTTCAGTGTTCTTCTCTGCACCCACAATGTGCCCAGAATTGCCTCCTTCTGCAGTTCATACAGGTAACGTGTATTAGCATATTTATATACAACTGCAAATTTTTTTTAATTAGTCCTTTTGCTTCTACTACTATTGGAACTATGTGGATATCTTTCTTTGACATGCTTCTATTTTCTGGACTGTTGGTAATGGGTGATCCTATGTGATATAAACTTCGTCATTCTCTGTAATGTTCTGTGTTTCATGTTTCCAATGCTTTACAATTGCTTCTATAGTTTGCACAATCTACAGTGTAACAGTTTTGCCACATAATTATGCTTTCTTTCGGTACACAAACCCTCTGCCATCATTGTATCACACCTAACAATGAAATGTACAATTGCTTCCACTTCTGTTTTACTGAACCTGCATTTGTCTCTTCCTCCCACTATTTCAATGGACTTTGTAAGCCAATGAGTACTTACTCCACTCTCCTGGGCTACCATTATTAGCCTTTCATCTTTTGGATTCAATCCAGCTGTCCTTAAGTATTCTTGTGTCAGATCTTGGCTGACTCAAGCTTGCTCCAGAAGATCACTATACTTGAAACGATACTTGTGGACTTTCAAAGTTCCTTTCATTCTTATGTGCCTTTTCCTTCCATTCCTTTGTTTTTGTTGTCTGATTTTTGTCTTCTTCTGGTTTGATTTCCATTCTTGTTTTATTCTCAATGTTTCGCCTTTGTTAGTCCATTGATGTATTGAATAAGCAACAGCAGACCATCAACATCAGTAACAGTAACAACAATAAAAACAATCGAGCAACCTTTGACAGTCATCTTCATCCAACAATTAATTATCTTTCTAACATAATACTTCTTTACAGTAACTTCTGCCTATTTCCAGCCTCTGCTCAGCATTGTGTTGCAAATCTTATTAAACATCCTGAATGTGGCTTTACTCTTAGTCTAAACTTTGAGTCGGTACCTCCTAATATCTCTTTTGACAGTGAAAAGTGTAGTCCTACCCTCTACCTCACGCACACTCACCTGGCAACATCCACTGCCTGCCCTCACCTTGTTGTCTGTCGTATTGTTACATAATTACTATTTTAATGTCTTTTTATACCCACTGCCTGCCAGCCATCAGTCCTCCCACAATCACTAAGCCCATTCTTTCTTCCATGGAATGACATCCAATCATGGGAGCCAGTCATTCAAGCAGCCATCATGGGTTTTCTTATATTTTTTGGCCCCAACTTTTTCACTGATGGCTGTCTTGTATACTCACAGATGACAGGGCCTGCAATTTCTTCCCATGTGGTTGTGCATATTCCCCTGTGGTTGTGCACATTCCCCTGTTCACTCCATGAAGGCAACCCCACATGAACAGAGCTTGGTAGTGCCAAGTCCACATCCCAGGCCATGCCATGCACCTTTCACTCCAGTAAGTGCCAGCATTGCAGCAGATCAAACCACCACACTCCCCACAGGATTAGTGTCCAGTGTCAAATGTTCACTCCACACCTCCCCTGGCCAGTCCAGTACCCAAGCTGCTAATCAGTCTTGGGTCATCTGTGTTACAGCCCATCTCTTTCTATGCCACAGTACTGTGTGACACAATATCTGATTGTTTCTACACAGGAAACAGATATTCTGGAACTGCCCACATAGATGTGCCATGGTCAGTGTTTCTTACACAGTCTTCCCCATGGAAGTGCACTCAATCAACAATATCTGTGGCAGGTCTAACCAGATATATATAAGCACCTATGTAACTATTTTGAAAAGCTGTGTAAAATGCTAAAAGACAATAGATTACATACATTGAGAATAAAGGAAAGTTATATACTTAAAATAACAAAAGATCTGGATGAGTAGGTCCATCCTCATCAACAGCAGTATTAATGTGTTTTGGTATTAGACATTACAACACGTGAAATTTTCTAAGTCTAATAATCTTGCCCCCTTTTAACCATAATGATCTGGGCCGTTATGGCCCAGATCTCAGGTATGCCATTCAAAATAGAGAATAAAATTAAATAATGTCCTTTGGACCCCTTCAGCAAGAAGGTAGTGGGCTGGTGGGTGGGAATGTTTATGATGATGGACCTGCTCAGCCAGACATATTCTTATGTACATTACTTTCATATCTGGTCTCTGTCATATGGATGAAGTTCTGATTGTACTGAATCCAACAAAAATCTTGGATCTGGAGATCACATCAAGCTTATAATGGGTTTAATATCAAAATATCGACATTCGTAAAAATTATCGTTTGAAACTTTGAAAATGATGTCATACTTCCTGCATACTAATTAGATTAAAATGTCGAATCTGTTGATCAAATTCAATAGATTCGACATTTATGTCGCAAATCGACCATGATAGCAGTGTAGGTGCAAACGTAAGTTAAACACCTACACTGTCATTCACGTTTTAGCAGGGGGGTAAGTCCCCCTGCATCCCCCTGTGGGGTGCTGCACCCCCCACACCCCCTGCAAATTAAATATTCTAACTCTGAGATCGCACTACAGTGAGGAAAGGGATACATTTCCCAGTCTGTACTGTACCATGACTCTACTTATAACATTGAGTTCATATCAGTGAATGCACACTCGCATTCGCTGATATGTGCTCTCAATCTCCTAACATTCGGCAACACGGAAGTCGACTAACATTCAACATTCCATGTTCGCTGACCCTTTTCAACCTTTTGATTGTAAACCCTTATAATGTCCTGTAAAAGTGTTCAGAAAAGTCCAGGTAAATGCTGCACCAATATGATCTCAGACTACTATATAAAAAAGGTCTAAGAGGCAGCCATTTCCCTCGCTGAGCACACCCTAATATGAGACAGAAAGTTTTCTTTCATGATTCATAACAGAATTGGATGTAATCATTTAGATAGCATCACACAAAAATCTGTAGATCCAAGTTTCTTTTATTTTATTTTATTTGTGAAACAGAGAAAAAGTAATGAGCCTGTACTGAGCTGTCTGTGGACATCCATGCAATGTAACAAGCATGAAGGGCTGTTTGAATAGTTGGAAGATAATACAGGCATGTGGACTGACCGGTTGAGGTTTGTAGTAGTGGCTACCTGAAGCATGCTGCATGAATGTAGGGCTTGCTCACAAGAATATTCCATTCTTGTGAAATATGAGCTGTGGGGGATTCAAGGATAAGACCTGCAGTTCTGAAACTCTAATAGTTGATGCAATAGCTACAACAAAACAACATTTTCCAACACAATAATTTTAATTCAGCAATTGCAGCTGGTACTGGAGTTAGCTGCTCAAGAAAAAAATCTAAATCCTATCTACACCCCATGGAGGAACAGGATCCTTTAAAGTAGATCTAATAAGAAATGTGCCTTTTAGAAAATCTGTTTACACTTTTACAGATGGCAGTGGAAATCAGCTGGAACCTTGGTGGAAAAGCCAGGTACATTTATACTGGAATAACTAGGCCTGCATCAAATATTTGAGAAAGATAATATAACATTGATGGTACTAGAAAAGTGTTGGGAACCAAACCATTGGAAGCAGACTAAATAAAAAAGTGCCAATTTCTCTTGTACAGCATTCCAGTATTATATCTCTGAGCAGAGGTTAGAATTTGGACTACCCTAAGGGGAATATAGGGTCTCTGACCATTAGAGGAACTTAAGAAACCACATAGTTTAACAAGGGAAGTGAAGACCTGCATGAGTCTTGCCAGTGACATTGGTCAACAGGATCCGGAAGAGCAAAAGATGAAGAATCTCTCCAAGAGATGAGACCTGAACAAGGAAAAACAAACTTTTGGAGGTCTAAATGGAGTTGGAAGAATGACTTTGGACTTTGGAATTGTTCAGTCTAGCTTTCTCAGGGAACTTCAGAATAAGCAGAATTTGGGAAAAGTGTAAAAGAATCTGTGGGAATTTTTCCTAGTTTCAGAATCAGGAAAAACTGCACTTGGTGTTGGATGAGGATGCAAAACAACCACAGATGTCCCCTCAATGACAGACCAGCATATAGGCTACTGCTGGGCTGAGGGATGACTTATGAGGCATCAGTAAGCAAACATTGAGCCTACGCACAACAGAACTTACTTCTCTGTGTGGCTGATAACCAGAAAGTGTTTTATTTTGACATAACCATCATTTCATCTCGACAATCAGATAGGAGTGAGTTCCTGCTTTGCTTTTTGATATACCAAATCACTGACGTTGTCATTGAGGGTTGCTACTACACCTGTGGGCAGATAGTCCCAAAAGGTTTGCAGTGTATGGATAACTACCTTCACCTAATGTGCAGATTGGCCTCCAACTGTGACTATATACCATAGGTAGTCTGCCCTTGACAAAGCCGCCATTTTAGAGAGACGACTTTTGTGATGGCAACCACTACAGGGATATGGATCTGGAATGAACTCCCTTTATTTAAGACTAGACTGTACATGGTGTAGGCTGTGGTGTGATCTGCATGAATTGGAAATGTTTACCTGAAGGTTTATAGGATCTATAAGTTCAGAACACTGATTTTTCAGTGTCCACCGAAGAACTTGTATCAGAAATATTGAAAATATTATATTTCTGAGCAGAACTTGTATCAGAAATATTGAAAATATAACTATATAGATTTGTTATATGCCATCAATTCTCGATTCTCGGCTGGGGTGCCTTCTGCGCAGACTCTACATGCATTCATGTGAGTTTCCTCCCACGTTAGAAAGACATGCGTCTGGAGCATTTCTCCCTGGGCCTTAGCTTTTTATTGGTTAATTTGTTTAAATCAGTTTGCTAATTTGCTGCTGTTATATAAAACAAATACACTTTATGCATCATCACTTAGCTAGGATTAAACTATTTCTGGTGCCATAAAGTCTGCTCTTCAAATTTTCCCTTAGAACTAGCCAGTTTTTTTAGTTTTAGCACTCAGATCTGTTTCTTTGAGCTCAGTACTTGTTCAGAACTCATTGTAAGCACTAAATAAGCTACAAATCACTACAACACTCAACTTTCCTCACTTGTCTAGAGGAAAACAGTTTTTAGTACTTAATAAATAAGCACCTATCCAGGCATGTCTAAGGGTCAGCTCCTGGTGTTTTCTCCTGTCTACCTGATGAATCTGGGCATCTTGGGGCAATGCAGCAATTGCCTCATGTACACAGACAACCCTCTCCTTCTACCACCCAACACTACAACCTGTGAGAGATGCACTTATATAGCCAAACTGGAAGCAAAGCTCTCTTCACCCAAGACTGGACTAGACAGTCAAGGGGAGAAGGTGAACACTTGCACCACACCACACTCATCACAGCAACACAAAACGCATAGCTACATTTGTGGAGGCTCTCAATAAACATCTTCTCAAACAACAGAGACCTCCAAAGCAGAAACACATGCAACCTCCACCCCCCAACACAACCCAAATGACACATAGCCCACAAACTCAGTGTGCCACTCAACTACAGCCCATAAGGCATAACAACATACCCAACATTCTAGTAATAAGTGACTCTATAGTCAGACACACTGATGTTCCACTCACCAGGCTAAACAAGGAGAAAGTTATGGCAGCTGCCTGTCGGGTGCCAGGATCCGCCACATAACGCATGCACTCAGGTCACTCCACAACAAGTACAAATATGATTCCATCATTGTCCATGTTGGTGTGAATGACCTGAGATGTACCTGCCTGGACTACATGAAAAGAGACATGGAGGAGCTCTCTGATCTTGTAGCCCAGGCAGGTATGAGTAGCATCCTGCCATCACCCAAAATGATACCACAGTACAAGGACAAAATGATTGACTTCAACAATTGGCTAGGCTTCTGGTGTCATTCCAAAGGGATCCAGTATCTGTCTGCCTGGGATGACATGATCGACAGACCATGATGCTTTGCCAGAGATGGCCTGCACCTGTCATCCTTGGGATTCCAGATAATGGCTAAGGCTTTTGCCACACCTATAGTGCCTTTTTTAGGCAAGGTTCAAATGACAAATTCACCACCGTAACAGGTACAAGCAAGCAAAATCTGAGAGTAATGCTAATCAATGCTAGAAGTCTAAACCTCAAAATGCATTCACTCAAGGCACTCCTTAAAATGGAGAACATCGACATCTGTGCAGTGACAGAGACCTGGTTCTAGGCTCCAGAGAGCACCCCTGCATTACCAAGGCTATAATTCATACCACACGTTTCGACCACCTAACCTGGACCGAAACACTAAAGGTGGAGGCCTGTCCATATTCATTAAGGATATCCACACCTCCAGGCTAGTTGCTCAGCATAATGCATCAGAGATTATCTAAGTGCAACTAACTCTAGGCAAGACTGCAATCCAAATTGTAACTTGCTACAGATCCCCCACCATGCCCCAGGATTCCCACTCCTAACTTCTTGATACACTGGAAAATATTAGGGTACAACCCAACACCCTAATAATGGTCGATTTCAACTACCCCACAATTAACTGGGAAAACTACTCATGTACCAACTCTTTTGCTCAACATTTTCTGGAATTCATAAATTCCAACACCTTGGATCAACTTATCCACACCCCCACCAGAGGCAGCAATATCCTAGACCTGGTAATTACCAACATGGGTGACCAGTGTTTCACACCAGAGGTCAATTCCTCATTGGTCAGATCCAACCACAAGCTAATCAGCCTAGACATCCACACACCACCCCCACCCCAATTAGGGAAAACACCGTAAAAATTTCTCCAAAGCCAACTTCATGCTTCTTAAGACAGAAGTGGCAAACTTCACAACACCCATGCAGATGGACAATAGAGGTACGACTGCTGAATCCTACACAAATGCACTTTATAAGCACTTACACGAGTGCATGGATCATGCTATCCCTAACAGAACCAAGATGCTATCCTCCAAACAAGGAAGCCAATCTGGTGGTCCCCTGCCATAAACAAACTCTACAACAGAAGAAAGAAACTGGTGCAAAAAAGAGTAAAATCCCATGACTGGAAGAACTCCCTGGTCAGCCTCATTAAGAAGCTGAGATCCCTCATAAAATCCTCCAAAGCTAGTTATGAAAACAAAATCGCCACTGATTCTAAAGACAACCACACAGCATTCTATAGCTATGTCAAGAATCTCAATGGTAACACTCAGATTTCCTCAGTGTTACAGCACAATGGCACTAAATATACAGAACTAACTGGCATTGCCAACATCCTGGCAAATAGGTTCAGTGCTAACTTTACCCCCCTCCCCCCCAAAGGGCCCATCTGTATACCAGAAGAATGCAAAGTTCCTGTAAACACGGCTGCACAGGTAAAAAACATACTCTCCAAAGCCAAGAACACAGCATCCACGGGACCTGACAACATCCCAGGCTGCATTCTACATGAACTTCAGAATGAACTGGCACCCCACCTAAGCACCATGATCAATCATAGCCTCACCTCAGGCTTTGTGCCCACTGAATGATGCACAGCAATGGTTATCCCACTCCACAAAGGGAGAGCCACCACGGACCTCGGGAACTACCACCCCATTAATCTAATGAGCCTGGTCTGCAAGGCCATGGAACGTATCATCGTGGAACTTATAAACAAAGATATTGGTAATCATGTCTCCTAAACCTAATTGACTTCTTTGAAGCAGTCACCAAAGCCATAGACATGGCTAAGGTGGTTCAAACAGCGTATCTATATCTCGCCAAGGCTTTTGACACCACCCCCCACTTTGGAATTATAGATAAACTCACTAAACTAGGTATAAATCCCAATGCCACAAGATGGGTTACCAACTGGCTCACTGACAGAACCCACACTGTGAAAGTAGCAGACTCCAAATCCGACTTCAGACCAGTGACAATGGAGTACCACAGGGTTCAGTCCTGGATCCTCTCCTGTTTGGTATCTACTTTTCTGAAGTACAGGCTAACACAGAAGGTCTTTGGCTAATGAAGTTCGCAGATGACTGTAAACTAGGAGCCATAATTGAAACTTCTAACGATGTGGACATCCTACAAAAGGGCCTCACTGAGATATGGCCTCAAGCTCAATGCCAAAAAGTGCATTGTCATCCCCTTTGGTAAAAACACTGTATCCATGAGCTACCCCATAGGTGGTATTCTACTTAACACCAAAAGTGTGCTAAGAGACCTTGAGACACAGGTGGACAGTAGTCTCTCCTTTGATAATCACATCGCCACAGTAGTCAGGAAATCCTTCTATGTGGCTCATCTCATCACAAAAGGATTCTCATCCAGAAAAAAAGAGGTCATTATTGGGATATTTGTAAATGTGTAGTCCCTTTGGTGCAATCCCCGTCTTGATGCATTCTTTTAAATAACAGTTGTCCATATTTAAAATTTTGTATCTTAACATGAGATTGTGTAAAATATTAACATTCGTATTATAGCTATTCACATCTTACCCCTTAGATGTTCCGTTCATATCGGAATAACAATCTGTGAAATTACAGTTAATGTTCAGTCATTTAGAAACAGAATGAGATGCCCCCCATTACCAAGTCTAAAAAACATTAACTGTATTACTAGCACAGATAGCAGCAGAGTTAGAACAGTCACCTTGATGAAAAATAGTAGTGTCATTTCTTCCACTCAAATTATGGGTCTCAAAGCCAGACGCTGAATTCTTATCTCCCTGATCTGGATAAACACACTGGGGTTCTCTCTCCTCTGTACTCACTCGCCTCTGACCTCGTGGAGGCTGTGTATCTGGTAGTAGTTCTGGTAATGAAACTTTGCGTCCTTCATAATTAGGTAATGCCTCCTGGTTACCTGGTACAGAATCCATTCCATTCTTATCAGATTCAGATAAAGCAGACAGTCTAATTGGGTGTTGTGTAAAAATAGGTACCAACTGTGAAAGCTGCCCTTCCACTCATGTAAGCCTCTCGCTCACACATTTTAAGTCACTCGCTCGACCAATTGGAGAGCCCATGCTGGTCTCCGAATCCTCCATACCAAAACACAATCAAAAACAATGTCCAAAATAAGGAGGAAAGTGCCTTGTAAATGTCACCTAGAACCAAAGTCAACCAAAGCACTCAGAGATCCAGTATATAAATGCAACTCCACAAAGTAAGATAGGCAACTCAATTTATTTTTAACGCTTCCAAAACACCGTGTTTTCATCCACATACATACAGGACTTCATCAGAAAACATTTTCAAAAGTGAATTCCCTCCATATATACTCCTCCCCATCCCTAAGGACTCATGGGATTTCTTGAGGAGCATTAATCATAACTTATATCAGGATGGTTTATGTTAAATAAATTTGTTAGAGTCAGACTGTAAAAATCATTCAAGAACAATGTCAATCAATAACAAACAATAATGCAGGAGAACTCAAGTATCTTATACTCTAATGTACATTAGGAGGCAAAAAAACATACACAAACTTGTATAGAATTTTGACTAATTTATTGATGGTGGGCTTCATCTTTTATACACTTCACTATCAGTTTTTGCCCACCTCACTGACGTGGTCAGTGACAGGGTCTTTACATCATAGTAACTTATGAAAAAGTGCTGAGATGGTGTTTTTCAAAAAATCTTTTTCCCATGAGAATGTTACAGCCTTGCAAGCACCTGGTCAGTCACAATGTCCTTCTGAGGATGTAGCCAATTCAAGGCTCTTAGATTAGTTCGAATACAATGGGTGCAGTTCTTCTTAAAATGCTTTCCTTTGTTCCTTCACTTGCTTACCAGCTGGACTCTATCTCTGATAGTGCGCACAAGGCTATTCTTCTGGTTGAAGCAGGAAAAGATATGCATGCAGGCAGATTTATTATTTTCTAACTTTGCAAAATAATCTTTACTTGAAAGACATGAGCCAGGCTGCGGTTGAGCTGCCAAGGCCAAATTTCTGATTACACTGCAGCTTGTGCTTCAAGCAATAATATGCAAGTTTATTTCTACTATTATTCTAGTAAAACAGAATTAAATGCATTACATTTCATACTATATAGATTTGAGCACATTTATTCCTGTCTAAAGCACACATTTCTTTATATATCTGACCACACAACTTATATATGTCTGAATGTTTAAATGCACATTTTCCTAAGCAGCATACATTGTAAATATATATTTTCTAGGCAGCATGTATGTAAATATATTTTCTAGGCAGCACATATGTGAATATATGTATTTTTCTAACATTCTCCCTCCTGTTAATGCATTTCATTCTATTTGAAACATAAACAGTATAATTTCATTCCTTAGCCTTTTCCTTTCAAGGACTTTCAGCTAAGTTAGTCATTGGTTTTATATTTCAGAAAAGCATCATTTGAAATTAATCTTTTAATTTCAACACTTTGGCAAAAGTTTCAGTAGCAGATATATCAACAAATTTTTGATTAATTTTTTCATGCAGGAATTTCACAGTAAACACATGCTCCTATTAGGAGTATACCCACACAAATAGCAATTAAATGTTTAATAGGATGGAACCCCACCCCCCCCAAACAGATTCTGGAAAAAGTCCGTCAGTGGGTTTGGGCCTGGTTTAGTCATTGCTGATACTTGCTGAATTACCTCTAGGTGGTCATTGATTTCATGTTGGTTGTCTGGAATGTACGCACAGCATTCTTCTTCGTGTACCACCTCTTGCCGCTAGGGTGAAGTAAAGAGCCATTCGATTTTGTAGCACAACAGTTTTTATTGCATTCAGTTTATTAGTCACCAATTCTAGGGTGGAAAAAGTTGCATTGCTTATGACTTTTTGACAGCTTTCTCAGCTCCCAGATCGATTTGACTGCTCCATAGGCTGGTGGTATTCCTGCCCTGGATATAACACTGTTGCCCAAGTTCATATGAGTCAATTTACTTTTGTCTTTCACTGAATTATGGCCTTTTTAACCAGCTTCGATTTTACCAACTGGATTCACAGGTTTTTTTCACTGGACCTTCAGATTCTCGAGCTGTTTTCCTTACGTTTCGTATCTTACCCAAAGGTAATTCTGCAGTATGTTTTATTGCTGAAACCAGATAACCCAAAAAACAACTGCCGGACCAATTCTCAGGTAACCATTTATATGCCTTTTTCCCACAAATAAAATCATTACTTTGGTACTGATACGTGTTATCCCTGCATGAAACATTTTTCTATTCTTAATAGACAATTGCTTAGTTAAGACTGGATTGTCACATACTGCATTTAATGTAGTTTTCATTGAACTCAGATATGAATCATGGTTAGTATTACAAACAGTACCCCCACTTTTGACTTTAATGTAACATTTATAAGACATTGTTATATTACCATTACTCCAGCCCACCTGGAGGGTATTACTTTTGTAGAAACATACAACTCCTTTTTGTGTGAACAGGTAAAAATAAAGCAATTTTGTCCTGTGATTTCACAGTTTCTGTATAAAAAAAACTTTCCAAAGTCTCATTTTATCCCCAGAGGGACAGAGGACGTTAAAGTCTATTATATGTTGTTGGTATAGCTGTACAAACTCAGCAATTTGAAATGTGCATAGTTTCTGTATACACTTGCTTCATGGCCAGGTACGTGTTAAAGTTTGGATGCCAGTCTATAAACAGTTCATCACGTCTTTTCACTTTCACTTGTGTGGTTGAGTGTAGGGAAAAACCACAATAAGAGAAAAATTGTCATATTTAGTCAATAAATGCACTGCCAAAGAAAATAATTATGCAATAGTTCTTGGGTTGCTCTGCTTTTTGTTTGCTTTACTCTTGGCCATTTTGCCCTTGTGTATCAGTCACAAAGTTTTTATTCAGCTGAAAGTTCTTTTGTCTGAAAAAGAGTTAAACTGCAAAACAGATTTATTTATAAGCAGTTTCTTTATATAATTAGCTAGTGAACTGTCAGCCTCCAGCTCTGCAGGCATGAGAGCTTTTTACTGAGGCACATAATATGCCCTTCCAAATACTACTTTAAAGGGGATCAAACCCTTTACATTTGTTACTGTTTTCATGCTCAGCAATGCTAGAGGTAAACAGCAAATCCAATTCTTCTGAGTCTCACTCATCAACTTTCTTAACTTGTTTTTTTTAAATCCCATTGTACCTCTCCACCAGTCCTGCTGACTGTGGGTGGTAAGCACAGTGATTTCTTAAGGAAATCCCAAAAGTAATCTCCCAAGTTGTTGAATTGTCTGATTGACAAAATGTGTCCCATTGCCACTATAGATTCTTTCCGGTATGCCAAATCTAGGAATTATTTCCTTTACTAGGGCCTTTGCCACTGTTGCTGCATTCGGATTCCTGGTTGGAAAAGCTTCTACCCATTTTGAAAACATATCTATGATCACTAAACAGTATTTCTTTCCTTCACATTTATTCAACTCTATGAAGTCCATACAAATAGTATGGAATGGATATGGTGGTGTAGGAAACCCCTTGCTTGTTTTAAATGCTCCTTGTGCATGGTGCTTGTTACAAGTATGACAAGCTGCACAAAATTTTATTGTATAATTTATGTATCCATATGTTTGGAATATTTTATTTACTAACTGTACCATCCCCCCTGTTGAGACATGGCTCTGCCCATGGCTCAACAAAGCTGCATATCTAAATAAATTAGACGGTAATATTGTTTTTTTTTTTTTCCCTTTGGAAATGTACAGTCCATTCTTAAAAATTGCACCTTGTTTTACCCAGTTTTGTTTTTCTGCTGTTGTAGTAAGCATTTGCATTGTTTTTAACATGTCTAAATCTGAAATCTCAAAGGGTTGTAATTTTTATTAAAAAAAATAAAATTTTTGAGTCTGAGGCTGCTTGCTTTGCAGCTGCATCAGCTCGTGCATTACCTTTTGGAATTTTATCCTGTTGTTTTGTATGAGCTACACATTTACAAATAGCTACTTTGGTAGGCAACTGAATAGATTCTAATAGCTTCAAAATAAATTGCGCATGATTAATAGGTTTTTTACTGGATGTAATCATCCCTCTATTTTCTTTATTGTTGTGCAAACACATGCACTGTAGAAAAAGCATACTGATTATCAGTATATATGTTTACTTTTTTTTTTTTTTTTTGCCTTTTACTAAAATACATGCTCTTGTCAAAACTACCAGTTCTGCTGCTTGAGCATACAAGTTGTGTGGCAAAGTTTGTGCTTTTAAATTTTTAGTGTCTGTAACTACTGCATACCCCACCAGTTTTTTCCCTGTAGGACCCCTTCTGCATGAGCCATTCACGTAATATGTCACCTCAGCATTATCCAAGGGCATATCTGTAAGATCTTGTCTAGGTAAAGCTAACTGTTTATATGAGGTTGACTCAGCAGTATGGTCATACATGAAAGATGTCTAGCAGGAGAAAGGTATGCAACTTTTTCTTGTAGCAGAATTATTGCAACTGCATGAGGCATTCTCAATGTGAGAGGGTGGAATAACACTACTGAGGCTGAAGCCTGTACTGCCATTGCTGCTGCAACTACTGCTTGTACACAGTGAGGCAAAGATTGCACCACTGGGTCTAACTGTGATGAATAGTAAGCTATGGGGCATTGCTTATCCCCATGTTGTTGCTTTAATACTGATGTCATGTACCATTGCTTACAATTTATGGTCTAAAAAAAAAAAACGTTTGTGATAACTTGGAAGTCTTAAAACTAATGAAGAAGCTATTAACTGCTTCAACCTGCAGAAAGCCATTTCTGCTTTTGTTTTCCATTGTAAAATAATTTGGTACCCAGTTCCAACAAAAATTAGTTGTACCTAGGAAAGACATTATTTCTTTTTTAGTTGTTGGTTTGGGTGCTTGCAAAATTGCTGTTTTTTTTCCTCTTTTCTCTTTCCCACTATCTAGTATTTTACCTTTATTGAATATCACATATTCCAGGTATCTAACCTGTGTTTTTTTTCCCAAAGTTTGTAACTTACTCTTGTTTACTTTGTGTCCTTGTATTACTAAAAATTTTAACAATACTACTGTATTCACCCTGCACTGCTGCTGGGTGCTGCTAGCAAGATGTCATTCACATAAAGTAAAATTTGACTACTTTCTGGTGGGGTAGACCCTGCCAGGTTGCTAGCCATTTTTTGTGCAAATATTATTGGGCTCTCACAATATCCCTGTGGTAGTCGAGTATATGTATACCTTTTACCCTGAAATGTAAATGCAAACCAATATTGACTATCAGGATGTATAGGTATTGAAAAGAAAGCATTGCTTATATCTACCACAGTAAAATACTTCTGTTGTGGCTTTAAATCATTTAACAAGGTATGTGGGTCTGGCACCGTGGGTGCTCTAGGTATTACTGCATTATTTACAGCTTATAAATCTTGTACCATCTGCCATTTCCCGTTTGCTTTTTTTTAACAGGAAATAGGGGTGTATCACATGGTGAATCAGGAGATTCTACCAGTACTCCTTTTTTGAGTAATGCTGCTTATTATAGGCTTAATTTTTACTTTTGCATTCTTTTCCAAAATGTATTGTTTTTTCTGTGGTCTAAAAGCTGACTTTGGGGTAATTGTAACTGGTCCTGCTGCTTGAATAAGCCCTACATTTAACTTGCCTGTTGACCACAGAGTTGTTGGAATTTTACACAAGGCCTTTTCTTTTTCTTTTAATAAAAATGCTAATCAGCTGTCCTTACTAGATTGCAAGTGTACAGCTGTATGTGTCTGTGTCAACCAATTCAGTTTTGTTTTTATATCCCTTGTTCTGACATTTTTAAATCAGTCTGTTTTTCCATTTTGTTACCTTTTTTTCTAAGTCTGCCCATTTAACACTTTTGTTTTTTTGTCAAGCTGACATGTGGCAGTCTATTGGACTTATACAATCTCATGAACTCCTGAGTAATGAACAGCTTACTACACTGTTTTCCTTAGTATCCCAGCATAAAGTTTGTAATATTAATTTGTCAGCAGGATTTTTACTTATATTTCTTATTAGGTCCTGGTGTGCTACAGTAGTATGGAGTACAATGTAACAAGTGCTGCTGATCAGTGTCAAGGGAGGGTACCTTACTGATGGCTACGTTTATCAGTTCTTTGGTTACTGCCCCTGGACCAATCATAACTAGGTCCTGGCTGTACCAATAATAGGCTTCACCCTCTGATCACACCACAAGAGCATCCATTTGTCTTTGTGCTTCCATACCCTGCATGGTAGGAACTACTGCTATGCCAAATACCTGCACAAGGTCTCTTCCCAGTAAGTTTACTGGATATTTTTGCAGAAACTACAATTTTACTTTTCTGAGTCATACCTGAAACAGGGTCAGTTATTGCTATATTATGGGAAAGTGGTTCCCTGTATAGCTGTCCATTTGCTGCTTTTATTAATATATAATCAGGTGATTTAGAATGTTTTGGTAACTTGGAGGGGTGTATCAAAGTCCGTGACGCTCCTGAGTCACACAGGAATTTGACCTTTCTTCTCTCCACCAGAAGTGTTACTTCTGGTTTTGTATTTGCTAGGTAGAGCTCCAGGCTCAACAATGCTAAATCTAAAATTTTATTTTTATTTTTATTCTCTACATCTGTTTGTACTTCCTTTATTCCCTCTACTACATTCACATTTTCTTTTTGTTTATTAACTTTTCCTGATGATTTTTGGTTATTATTACTATCATATAGTCAGTCCACATCTCCTTTATCTTCTGTCATTGCTTTCTTATTTTGTTTATAGTCCCTAGCTAGATGCCCTTTTTACCTGACTGTAATACAAATACTTTAGCTCCATCTTCAGCAGTGAAGACTTGTGCCTTTTTTCTTTTTACTATTAAGGTGTCTTTCAGTACGTCTAGCATACTCAAGTAAGGCTTGCAGCCTGCTTGTTCAGTGATTTATCATATGCCTTGTAATAAAACTACTAACAGAGGCAATGCAACCTTTTAAAAATGTATTTTTTTTTTTTTAATTGTTGTTTTAAGCATTTTAATAATCTAGCATAATATCCATCTACTGTCTTATTTCCCTGTTGTATGCATTAATTAATGCAAGTCCAGTCTGCTCTAAGTTTTCATTTTTCAGAGATTCTGTCTGTTAGACCTTTCACTCTGTTGTCTAAAAATGTTTCAGAATTTTTTAAGCTTCTGTTTTTCTTTTGCCTGACGCCCTGCATCAGATTAAAGCTTGTTTAAGGAGTTTAACTAGTGAAAGTTTATCTAGTTTACTATCAAATTTATAGTTGTTAACACATTTTGCAAAATATCTCACATTATCTGCTTACTGTAATTGCATATGCTTCACATTATCCGTTAGGCGGATCTCGTGATCTCTTAGTGCACTGATTTTTCATGTCTTAAAAGACTGTTACGTAACCCTTCTCTTGTACCACGTGGTATCTTATTTCCCCATATCCACAGTAGTGTCTAGAATGACTGTTTACTTTGCTTTGTTATTCCCTGATCTATGACTCAAGATACAATACTTTGACTCTCTCTCTCCCTGCTATCACAAACCTTAGCAATAGCACAGTGTAACCTGGTCCCTGATCTAAAACAAAGACAAAGAGGGAAATTCTTCTTACCTGAGCCTCCTGCTTTTACTGTTTTTCCTTGGGGCCCAGTCTTCCGCTTTTCAGCCACAGATCAGAAAGTGGACAGCCTCTTTACACACAACAATTCAGTCGGAGGTCTTTTCACTTTAAGAAGAACCATTTTTTTCGGCAGCTTCTCCTGCGCAGATTTATCAGCACTTATGCACGCTGTGACCTGCAGCTTACCAAGGGAATTCCGGCTCGAAGGACCAAAATGTTAAATAAATTTGTTAGAGTCAGACTGTAAAAATCATTCAAGAACAATGTCAATCAATAACAAACAATAATGCAGGAGAACTCAAGTATCTTATACTCTAATGTACATTAGGAGGCAAAAAACCATACACAAACTTGTATAGAATTTTGACTAATTTATTGATGGTGGGCTTCATCTTTTATACACTTCACTATCAGTTTTTGCCCACCTCACTGACGTGGTCAGTGACAGGGTCTTTACATCATAGTAACTTATGAAAAAGTGCTGAGATGGTGTTTTTCAAAAAATCTTTTTCCCATGAGAATGTTACAGCCTTGCAAGCACCTGGTCAGTCACAATGTCCTTCTGAGGATGTAGCCAATTCAAGGCTCTTAGATTAGTTCGAATACAATGGGTGCAGTTCTTCTTAAAATGCTTTCCTTTGTTCCTTCACTTGCTTACCAGCTGGACTCTATCTCTGATAGTGCGCAAGGCTATTCTTCTGGTTGAAGCAGGAAAAGATATGCATGCAGGCAGATTTATTATTTTCTAACTTTGCAAAATAATCTTTACTTGAAAGACATGAGCCAGGCTGCGCTTGAACGCTGCCAAGGCCAAATTTCTGATTACACTGCAGCTTGTGCTTCAAGCAATAATATGCAAGTTTATTTCTACTATTATTCTAGTAAAACAGAATTAAATGCATTACATTTCATACTATATAGATTTGAGCACATTTATTCCTGTCTAAAGCACACATTTCTTTATATATCTGACCACACAACTTATATATGTCTGAATGTTTAAATGCACATTTTCCTAAGCAGCATACATTGTAAATATATATTTTTCTAGGCAGCATGTATGTAAATATATTTTCTAGGCAGCACATATGTGAATATATGTATTTTTCTAACAGTTTAATTTTTGTAACCCTTGATATCCAAGATTTGTTTAATGTTATACCCCATAAATTAGGACTCGAATGGATCAAGGACATGCTTAGAGCAAAAGGTAGTTTTGACAATGGTACTATACTAGTTCTAACAGAGTTAATGGATATAGTACTTAGACATAATTTCCTTTACTTCGAAGGTGAGTTTTCTAGGCAGTCTAGTGGGGGTAGCCATGGGGGCCAGCTGTGCCCCCATGTATGCCAACCTAGTTTTGTCTACATGAGAAGAAAAATGTATATTTCACTCAGAATATTCTCAATATTGGAGTTATTATTGACGTTACCTAGATGATATTTGCATTTTTTGGACTGGACCTGAGCTGATACTTAAGGAATTCATAGAATATATGAACAGTACCACGGAATTCCTTAGATTTACCTATGTTATTTCTAATGTGAAATTAAGTACCTAGATGTTTTAATAGAAAAGGTACTTGAGGAGAAAAAATTTAAGTCCAATGCATATAGAAAAAAGACATTCTCAAACTCCTATTTATTTTTTACCAGCGCTCACCCTTTTAGTCAAAAGAAAGGAATTTTAAAAGGGCAATTTATTAGGAATTGCAGAACAACTTCATTGGATGGTGACTTTGATACAGAAAGTAAAAAATTAAAAGATATGTTTTTGGAAAGGAAGTATCCTTTAGATCTAGTAGAAGAAGTTGAGGGTGAAATTAAAAAAGAGAGGTGAAGTAGATCCGGCCCTATTTTAGGGGTTTTAAAGCAAATACCTATTAAGGAGAGGGAAAATGGACCCATAGAAACTAACTGGGGTAGTAATTTTGTTTTGAACTTCAGTAGTATTGCTTATCTTATTAAGGATGTTGTCTCCAAGAATTGGGGGAGATTTGGTAACTACTCAGACTTGGACCAACTATTTAAAGATCCCATGAAATGCACTTATAGGAAGGGTAGGAATATTAAGGAAATGCTAAAAAATCATAAAGTTAAACAGTGTAGACAAAAGAAAGGCACTTACAGTTGTGGTTCATGTACACAATGTCCATATGTCTTGCAAGGGGATAGTGTGAATTTAAATGTTAGGAATGCAAAGTTGGCAACAAATGCACACAGTAACTGTGATACTATTGGTGTTATATACATTGTTATTTGTAAAGCATGTGGATCTTTCTATATAGGAAAGACCAATAGGAAATTTAAGAGACGTATATACGAACACCTTAACGATATTAAAAAACTTGACATTAATAACGCCCTATACAAGCATAGTATAGTTTGTACTGAGGCAGTTTATGATTTTTTTGTTATTGAAAAAGTTGAATTGGACCCCCGAGGAGGTCCTTGGGAGACAACCACAGATTTCAGAGAGTTTTTTTGGCAATTGAAGTTAGAAGCCAATAGGCTCCCAGGACTTAATGACCATGTTTCCTTGGTTCTTGTTCTTAAACTCAGATCCGCTAAGCTGTAATAAGTTTTATTAAAGTTTTTTAGAAAAGTTTTAAAGAAGAGCTGTTATATATACGTAACCAGGAGGTGGCAGTTTTGTTTGGTTTTGAACATCACTTTTAATTATTCTACATTATTTCTAATTTATTGTAACTGTTTTTTCACAGTGTACATATAAATAATTCTTTCATAAAATTTTATTTTTTAAAATGTTTTTACAATGTTTTTAGTTTCTGATGGCTTGCATGTAGAGGGGTGATTATACATATATATTTAAATTCAAGTTTCATTTAGACTTTAGATTTTAGATTCATTAACTTTGGTTGTTTAATTGTTTAATAAACTTTATTAGATCAATTATGTTATTAAGGTATTTTGGGGAGGAGTATATATGGAGGGAATTCACTTTTGAAAATGTTTTCTGATGAAGTCCTGTATGTATGTGGACGAAAACACAGTGTTTTGGAAGCGTTAAAAATAAATTGAGTTGCCTATTTTACTTTGTGGAGTTGCATTTGTATACTGGATCTCTGAGTGCTTTGGTTGACTTTGGTTCTAGGTGACATTTACAAGGCATTTAACTCCTTGTTTCAAGCAGATATTAACATATTCAGTAAGGCATCAAAACCATTCAATCATAACACCAATCAAAGCCACCAAGTACCAGTTGTCCAATAAGAGAAACACCTTGATTCCTTACAGTCTCTGGTTCTCTGCAAATGTGGACATATATTTGGTGAATATCCTGGGGGGTGCTGAGGTGACCCCAAATAACACAGTCCTGAACTGCTAACTGGCTGTTCTCCAGAGCTGTAGAAACATCCTGAAGTCCTCATCATTCTTTATGTGGACATGGACATCTTGGAGGCCCAAATAGATCATTCTATCTCCTAACAGATGGAAGGATGGACTGCAATGTGACCATCCAAACAATTTCTTTTGAGATCTATTCATTTAGGTGGTTGAAATTTAATATAGGCTTATGTATTTTGTCTTCATGGACACCAATAAACAACCTGGAGTAATAACCTTATCCTTTCTGTTGGGACCTATTGGATGGTTCTTTTCTGGAGCAGATTTAAGACCTCTATTGTTTGCACTCTTTGACTAGATGGAACATCTGTAAAAGGAAGAGAGATGGATTTGGGCTGAGAAGGCCTGGGAAAAGAAAGCATGCAGCCTTTGAATATTAGCATCCTTACCCACTTGTTCTACATGATGGTCAGCCATCATGAAATGAATGGACATACAACTACCAACTGCCTGTAGAGAGGAAAAGTCAGACAAGGTGTCAGAGGTTCTGCTTATGTGCCCTGGAGGGAGAACCATGAATGCTCTGCTTATGCCAATTATTCCAGCCTCTGGATGGAGAACCATTTTGAAAGTTATCATATTAACTTTAGTTCTTGCCAGCTCTCTGATTATTCTGCTAATGCTGCTGCTGCTACTGCTGGCTCCACCTAAACCAGAGTTGACGTGGACTTTAAAAAAGAATACTGTAAATTTTAAAATTGCTCACTAGCAGAAAAGATATTTCCTTCCCTTTCTATGTTCTCTAGCTGTGTCTTAATGTGGGGTCCAAAAAGAAAAGACCTATCAAAAGGAGTATTTGTAAAGGTCAGATTGATTTTCTTGGTAAATCCATCCACTCTGACTTGAGCACTGCTATCAGATTTGACTGGAAAAACAGTCTCACAGCACCTGGGAAGTAAGCTTTTCTGTACTTATTTTATACATTAAAGTGTACCGCTGTTGTGTATATGCTCTGTTTTGTCCTGAGGTAATTTTGTATCTGAATTCAATCCTGCTGGATTCCCTCTGGAGAGGGTAGGGGCTATTGCTGATGTTGTTTATAGCTTTTATTCCTAGTGGCTATGTAGCAGTGCAAATGTTTCTTTGTCCTGTATGCTCTTATGTTTTTCTTTAAACCTGTCATGTTTGTAAACACAATTTCTCTGTTGTGCGGGGCTTTGACACAACCATTCTGCCTTTAATTCTGGTACATTATTTGAGTGGAAAGAAAGTCCAACTACCTGGTATTTACAGAATGAAAAATGTACCGTATACTGCATTGTAATATTCATTACACTACTTAGCTGCATTGTTTAGTATAACTGTCTAACGTAATACTGAAATATGACAAATGATGCTATGTTGAACATGTGCTAATCTATTACCTGCTCTTAATAGTAATTTCTCTGGCTCACTTTTATACTCTAACTATTACAGTGTCTTACTCTCTATCTCCCCTTACACCCTGAACATTTTTCTGTCTTAATCTAGACCAATAAAATACTGCTCTCACTGTACATACTTTTCTCCACTCACTGCTACTACCCACTAATGTCCACTTCCATCTGTCCCCCTTCTTATTACCCTTTCTTCCACACTCTGGCATCTACCTGTACTTAACTCAGATTTCATTAGTTGTATCTAGCCTAAGCTTGACTTATCCCCTCCCCGCCTCCCTAGGTGTTAAACCTGAAGCTTATGTGTGCCAACTGAATCCCTCTGCAAACTGCAGCAAAACACCACTGCCATCCACATTTGCTTTTGTGAAACCACTGAAGATCGCAAATGCTCCAACTACTGTGTTTAACCTGTAGTTTATGTGCACAAACTGAATCCCACTGCAAGCTGCAGCAAAACAACTCTGCTATCCGCATTTGTTTTTTGCAGACCTACTGGAGATTGCAACTGCTCCAACTAATGTATATGAGAAAATCTAAGCTATAAAGTAACACCTGCAACCCCTCTAGTGACTAAAGCACATCACTGGAACTCCTGAGACTCCTTTCCACCCAATCTCTTTTTTTCCTCTATGTAGCTGTTAACAAGAATTACTTACAGCCCTCACTGGTTTTCTCATCTTTTATACTATAGCAACCAAATCAGTGTATCCTAACCACGCTTACTTAATCATACCTTTCTTTGGCCTTCTTACCAGAACTTGGTATCTCTATACTTGCTTTGTAATTAAGTCCTTACTGATTGTTTTCTTGAACTATGCTACTGTGACCAGGTCTTGCCCAGTCTTCTCCCCTACCCTACCCTAAATTCCCACCCAACTCCAGTAACCATACATTTAAACAAGACAAACCACACCCACCACCTGTCAACAGAAAAATCCCTCTAACCACACCCCACCCATCAACCTAATACCACACACTTCATTTACGTAATTAAACTGACTCTCCTCCCCTCACTTCTCCACCCTATCTAGGTATCTAAACCAATTCCAACTCATATCAACCTACCACACTACATTCAATCTCCAACTCTTCCTCCTCCCACATTTTCCTCACATCCAACATAATACCTCTATCAGCTACTCCTGTCACCATGAGCTTCTTTCAAATACCTCTCATAATTCTCCTTTCTATACTCTTCACACTAACATCCTATCAGGACTACCCTCTAATCACCTATACCTCACACCACTATACCAAACCCATTTTCCCTACATACTAAAGAACTATACTTTCTCATAGCACCAAGCCTCTTTAACACTACTAAAACATCTCTATTTTTATATAGCTACATCAAAATACAACAACCCAACTGCTTCACAAATACACCAAACTAATGCACAAGTATCCAAATCCCTCAACACACTTACAATCAAATATTAAGCTAAGTGGAGACATTCACCCAAACCCTGGCCCTAATTCAACTCAATACAGACCAAATGTGCCATGCACACACAATGTCATAAATACTTCCAACTTAACCCATAACACTTCAAACCTCCTACTGCTAAACATGAACCTTATGAGCCTAAAATATAAAATACAAGAATTGCATGCATCTCTTTACTCTCCTGGCATAACTGTCATCACAGAAACCTGGCTAAAGCTTGAGGTATATAATAATGAAATCCTTCCCCCTGGCTGCAATATACATAGGCCGGATAGACTAAAAACCGTGGTGGAGGCATAGCTATTCTCTACAAAAGTGCCCTAAAAACTGAAAGACTAAATCCAAACACACCTGAATTAAATAATCCCAAACTGCTTTTCACCAGACTAGAAATAAATCCCAATAAATTCATCATAATTATAGCTTTCTACATCTACATCCCTCCTGACAATAATCCCAACATCATTGAGGACTTCCTTCACTGGCTATCCTTCACTTCCCCCCAAGAAACAATAGCTATCAGAGACTTCAATTCAGACTGGCAAACCTTTACCTCAGATAATCCCTCAAATGTTATAAACCTGCATGGCTTCTCCCAGATAATACTAACTCCATCCAGAATAGACACAAAATCCAAGTGACACCCTATACTAGACTGGATTTTAATTAATAAACCATCTCTAGCCAGACAATCAGGTTGCATCCCAGACAGCATAAGCCACCACTCACCAACATATTTACTTAGGAAAAAACAAAAACCCACCAAAAACATACCATACAAACAAATCTGCAACAAAAAACACTTTTCTCCTCAAACATTCATATCTACCTTCCAACAGTACAACTGGACCCCATTGATCACACTTCCACTAGACTCGGCTGTATCAGGTTGCATCCCAGACAGCATAAGCCACCACTCACCAACATATTTACTTAGGAAAAAACAAAAACCCACCAAAAACATACCATACAAACAAATCTGCAGCAAAAAACACTTTTCTCCTCAAACATTCATATCTACCTTCCAACAGTACAACTGGACCCCATTGATCACACTTCCACTAGACTCGGCTGTATCATATTTTAACAGTACCTTCCTAAATATACTGAACACCCAAGCACCTCCCAGAATTATTTGTAAAAGGCAGAGTATGTCTCCTAAACCTGATAGACTTCTTTGAAGCAGTCACTAAAGCCGTAGATAAGGGTAAGGTTGTTCACACAGCCTATCTAGATCTCTCCAAGGCTTTCAACACCACCCCCCCACTCTGAAATTATAGATAAACTCACTAAACTAGGTATAAATCCCTATGTCACAAGATTGGTTGCCAACTGGCTCACTGACAGAACCCACACTGTGAAAGTAGCAGACTCTAAATCCAACTTCATTCCAGTGACAAGTGGAGTACCACATGGTTCAGTCCTGGGTCCTTTCCTGTTTGGTATCTACTTCTCTGAAGTGCAGGCTAACACAGAAGGTCTTTGCCTAATGAAGTTCACAGATGACTGCAAGCTAGGAGCCATAATCAAAACTCCTAACAATGTGGACATCCTACAAAAGGGCCTCACTGAGACAGATGCCTGGTGTCAAAGCCATGACCTCAAGCTCAATGTCAAAAAGTGCATTGTCATTCCTTTTGGTAAAAACTCTATACCCATGAACTACCACATAGGCGGTAGTCTACTTAACACCGAAAGTGCGATAAGAGACCATGGGACACAGATGGACAGTAGTCTCTCCTTTGATAAGCACATCACCACAGTAGTCAGGAAATCCTTCTAGGTGGCACACCTCATCACAAAAGGTTTCTCATCCAGGAAAAAAGAGGTCATTGTTCCCCACTACTTGTCACTCATTAGACCCATTATAGAGTACAACGCCCCTTTTGGTATGTACCTCAGAAGACATCTACAACAACTGGAAAGGCCACAGAAATACCTCACAAAGAGGATTACCAGCCTCAAACCAGATACCTTACGCAGACCGACTCAAAAACTCCAGCTTTACTCCACTGCATATCGCCTACTCAGAGGCAGTCTCTGCCTAACATACAAAGCTATGTCAAACCCAGAGCTGTTGGACATGCTCCACTTAAAGAAATCCCAATCCCTCCAAGCTACACGCTCTAGGGACCTAAACCTTGTCACCACAGTAAACAGAATATGCTGGAGGGATAGATTCCTGTCCAAGAGACTTCCCATATTCTGGAACAGACTACCTATCTATATCAAACAAAGCTCCTCATTAGCACTCTTCAAGAAAAATCTTGATGATTGGTTAGGTAATAGGAAACTCACCCTGGGGATCACTTCTGTGGCTCTGCTCAACAGGGGCACAGGTAAATAATTTTCTTAGGTGGCGAAAGCCGGGGTACCTTTTTGGCTAGGAATATAAAGGCCCTGGGGCCAATAGCCTAGTACCTACCTATGAACCTATAAAAAAAAAAAACTATGCTGTGTGATTAACCAGGGAAACAAAACAACTTCTAAGATCCAGGGACAAAGCATGGGCCCAATACCAAACAAACACAAACCTGGCCACCCTAAACTATTACAGACAACTTAGAAATACAGCCAACAAAGAGGTAAGGAATGACAGAAAGGAATACTATATGACAGCTCAACTAAAATACCATAGTAACCCCACGAAATTCTGGGCAACCAAAAATCAACTCTTGCATCCTTGTCAGTCTTTAACCCCAACACCCACCAACACAAATACTACTGACAGTATAACAGTATATCCACCCAATTTATTAACTATTTCCTAAATCCCATCCTAAACCTAACCAAAGTCACCAGTAACACACCCCAACCACCCCTGTACCTCCTAACACAACTCCCAATGTCTTTTCAGTTAATCCCATCCAAACTAGCACCATAAAAGATATGTTAAGTAAAATTAAACCTACCTCCCTAGCTGCAGACACCCTACCCACTGAATACCTCCAGATAGCTGCTAGCACCTTAGCCTACCCAGTGTCCATTCCAATAAACTGATCAATAAAAGAATAGTATGTTGCTAAAATTTGGAAAATCACTCTTCATAAAGGAGGTACCTGCATAGACATCTCCAACTATAGACCAATCACTATCTTATCACCCCTATCCAAAATCCTCAAAAAATGCATCACTCGATGGGTTGCCAACTGGCTTACTGGCAGAACACACACTGTAAAAGTAGCCAACTCCAAATCCAGCTACAGACAAGTGACAAGTGGAGTACCTCAGGGTTCAGTCCTGGGACCACTCTTGTTTGGCATCTACTTCTCTGAAGTACAGGCCAGCACTAAGGGACTCTGGCTAACAAAGTTCGCAGATGACTGCAAACTGGGAGCCATTAGTGAATCCCCAAATGGTGTGGATATTCTACAAAAGGGCCTTACAGAAACAGATGGTTAGTGCCAGAGCCAATGGCTCAAGCTCAGTGCCAATAAATGTATAGCTATCCCCTTTGGGAAAAACATGTACCCATGAATTACCACATAGGTGGCAGTACACTAAACACTTAAAGTATGATAAGAGACTTTGGGGCACAGGTGGACAGTGGTCTCACCTTCGATAACCACATCACCACAACAGTCAGGAAATCCTTCTATGTGGCACACCTCATCGCTAAGGGCTTTTCATCCATAAAAAAGGAGGTCATTGTCCCACTGTACTCATCCCTCATTAGACCCATTATAGAATACAATGCCTCGTTTGGTATGTACCTCTCAAGACATCTGCAACAACTGGAAAGGCCACAGAAATACCTCACTAAATGAATCACAGGGCTAAAGCAGATGCCCTATGCTGACCATCTAAAAAAACCCCACCTATACTCTGTCACATATTGTCTACTCAGAGGCGATCTCTGCTTAACATACAAGGCCATGTCAAACCCAGAGCTGTTGGACATGCTACACTTAAAGAAATCCCAATCCCTCAGAGACACACACTCCAGGGATCTAAACCTTGTCATCACAATGAACAAAACATGATGGAAGGATAGGTTCCTGACCCAGAGACTCCCCAGACTCTGGAATAGATTGCCAATACATATCAAGCAGAGCACCTCTTTGGCCCTCTTCAAAAGGAACCTTGATGATTGGATGGGAGATAGGAAATTCACCCCGGGGATCACTTCAGTCGACCTGCTGGACAGGGGTCCAGGGAAGTAAATACTGTGGGGAAAAAATAGCTAGGGAATTGTTACGGCTAATTGTATAGGCCCTAGGTTTGATAACCTAGTACCAACCTATGAACCTATACTGCCAAATCATGAAACACCTTATATCCAATATCCTCCTCGCCAGCACCCAACATGGTTTCCAACCACACCACAGTACTACCACAGCCCTTTTACACTTTACTAATACCATTAACCAATTCAAAAATAATGGGCAACTAGTTTCCTCAATTTTCCTAGACATGTCAAAAGCATGTGACACTGTCTCTCATCAAAAACTTCTATTTGAACTCCAGTCACTAAATCTAAATAGTTCTAACCTTACTTGGTTCCATAACTACTTAATGGACTGACACCAAGCTGTAAAATGACAAGGTGGACTCTCCCCACTACTACCAGTTACATCAGTGATACCACAGGGCTCCATCCTAGGTCCACTCCTATTTACCATACTTACCAATAATCTACGTACTGCTACTAATCTTGCCACAATCATACAATATGCAGATGACTTTACACTCATCTGCTCAGCCCCCCCCTCTCTATCTAGCCTGCAAAGAACAACCCAGCTCTCTTTCATTGCAGTAGAATCATGGGTCTCAGATCACCAGCTAGGACTAAACCCCCCAAAAATTAAACTTATGATGTTCTCAAACAACAAAACCGCTGACTTACAATCTCCTGTCCAAATATACTCAACTGATAACATTATAATAGAACCAGTCACACACACTAAGCTTCTTAGTGTCACTATAGACAGCAACTTAAGATTTGACAAACACCTATCTCTCACTAGAAAAAAAGTCCATATTAAACAAGGCTCATTATACAGAGTTAAATCACACCTCACTGACTCCACAAGACAGTCAATTGCCAGTACACATCTGTCCTCTACCCTCCTTGATGCTTCAGCCATTTTCACCAACCTGTAAATACAGACCAATGTAAACTAGAAGCCTGTTACAATGAAATTGCCAAATTCACCAATGACTCCCCATTTAAAAACCACCACTATATAGCTATATATATATATATATATATATATATATATATATATATATAAGATTTCCAGGTACTTGCGTATTATCGCAACCAGATTTTGAAGGACTGATGACTGGCACACTTTTCATCATACAAATGCATTTCAGACTGAAATGGAGTGTTCAAACTCCGGACTACTTTCGAAGCACAGTGGTTAAACAGCAGGAACGGGAATAACCTCCAAATTCCTCTTCCTGTTTAGGCTCAACTGCGGTTCCTGTTTAGCAACTTCAACAGTCACATTCACGACTTTCAAACATTCTGAAATGCGTGCAATACTTTCTATTAAGACTTCATTACTGGTTGACACTGACATTGATTTGTAAAATCCTTGTAGTCTTAGTGTATCTGCCTACGTTTTAAAATATTTATAGCAATTCCACATCCAACAATTTGAAGCTCTGTGTTGTCATATAACTTGGTGTCGCGTAACAGAATGTGTACTTAAGAAAGTCAGTGTGGGGCTTGACTATGCACCAAATCAGTTAGATCCAAAGGGGTTTCAACAAAAAACAAATATTTGGTTGTAACTGAAGGGGGGGCATAAACAACAAACAAAGGAGAAGTATCAGAGAAAGGTAACATAATTTGGAAGTTTTACCAGCTTAACCCGTCTCAGTTTGCATATGAAAACAGCAGAAATGAGATTGCAGGGTCCTGGGAGAATGCGTCTTTTGCAGAACCGTGGAAATCCCAGAGACGCAACTTCTGCAGACTAAATCAACCTGTTTGTGACCCATAAGGTGAAGCACACACTTCTGTGACATACACACACTTCAGTACACAGTCTAGTCTAACCACATTTCTTGCCCGACAAATGAGCATAAAGCGCCCGCTGTGAAACTGAACAATCTGGTTGCGATAATACGTAAGTACCAATTTCCAAAGCTTGGAACTCTATTTCACAAAACAACCACTAACCAGTCACACTTCAAAATACTACTCAAAACCCACCTGACTAACTCCTGGCTATGCTCCTGACTAACCCCTGGCTAACCACTGTCAATGCTCTGCTATAACATAACTCTAATTAATCAAGAACATGAAACTTGGATAGTTTTTGTAAATATTCATGTGCCAAAAGTATCTTTCTTGTAAAAACTCTGAATAACTCTGTACAACTTGTCTATTTCTTTAACTGATCATCCATATTCTCCTTTTAATTGCATCTGTATTATTGTCTATTTAATATGTATATTTCTGTTTTATATATAGCGTGTTAATTTCTTTAACTGAACATCTGTATTGACCTTCTTAATTGCATTTGTTTCTTGTCTATGCAACTGATGAGTTATGCATATTTAGGTTATAAGTTGTTGAGTTTTTCTTATGTTACTTATCTTGCAAAATTCTATTTCTGGGGCTTTTCTCCCCGGGCCTCCGCTGAATAAGGGCAATCACCCAGTCAGACTGTCCGGTAAACAAACATCAAATACATAAATAAATAAATAAATAAATAAGTCTTTCTGCTTTTATGTTATACATTGCGGTGTGCTAAAACTAGTTTTGCATCTGAAATTGGTCTTACTGATGGTCGCTGGTGAGAGTACAGGCTACCACCGATGGTGTTTCAGGCTTTTGTTACTAGTTGTAACAACAGTATTGACTTTTCATTGACCTCTGTCCACTTGTGGCCTACTTTAAATTTATCATGCTAGTGAACACACTGCCACTCTATTGTGCTGGGCTTTGACGTGTTCAACACACTGTATTCTTCTACTCAATTTGACTGGTAAAACAGCCACATGATTTCTCAGAAGTAAACTTTTCTACACATATTCTATACAATAGAGTGTGCTAGTGTAATTAAAAGGTTCTCTTTTATGCTATAGTAATTTTGCATCTGAAACTGCTCTAGGTGGTTCTACTTTGCGGAGAGTAGGGATGGGATGGAAGATTCTAAAGCAGAGCCTGCCTACTTCCTTATACATGTATGTTTTTCAATGGTTCTGAGTCAACCATCCTGCTATCTGGCACCCCAGATAAAGTAACATCTGCAGCTGAGGCTAATATTATAAGGAGTACAAGCACTGATGGTGGCAAACTGTCTGCATCAATGCCATTAACTTCAGCATTGATGTAGTGCTTGAAGCCATGGGCTTCAGCCCTGAGTGATGATAGCAGAAATCCTCCAAGTCCAGCATCAACAACAGGCTCAGAATCAAGTTTGGCTCTGATGGTCTGATTCCTGCCCCCACCTCACCATCTCGGCCAACAAATTTTCCAACCCCACTCCCATCAGTCAATGGCCTTTATTATGAAGATCTAAGGGCTGACCCCATACAGCATCCATGATGATGATTGATATGAAGCTCAACCTTGAAGTCCTGACCTCTAACATCAAGACCAAAGGTCCCACTAATGTTTCTAACACCAACACTGATACCAACAACACCAAGGGCAAGGTCGATATCAGAACAATCGACATTTGGGACAAACTGAGAACACAGCTGATATCAATAAATCATAAGTCAACATAAGTAACAGGACCGATTCCAAGATGGAGCTTGTGCAGAAAAGTGAGTAATCCTGCAAAAAAATGGCAACACTTATAGAGTACCTGTATCTACCCAAACTACAGTAGGAGTACAGGCTACCATAACATTTTGGCCCCCCATAAACATGTAATTGATTTGTGAGGGAGGAAAGAATGTGGACCTTGAGCTTAGTGGCGTTGGGCACAAGCCCATGCTTCAAGAGAACTCTGTTATGAGAAAATTTACAATTCACTGTCCTGATTAGTTTACAGCAAACTTTTCTAAAACAAATTTAACAAAGTCTTATGTCATCCAGTTTAGCTTTTTTATTTTTATTTCATTTATTTATGGATTTGATTGAGGACCCGGAGAAGGTGATTTGTTTATTCCAGCTATATACTTCTGTTGCATTTATATTTGGGAGAATCTCCACCAACAGTCACCTGGTGAGACCTGCACCATGATGTAGAGGCATAAAGCTCTAACATTAATCCCTGGTTTGGCACCTAGGTCTCTAATGGACACAGGCAGCCTGTAAATAGTTCATATCCCAGGCCCCTGCTTGTACATGTTTCATCTCTCAAGCTCCTTCCTACACTTATCAAGGACACTAGAACTTGTCAAAGATTTTGGATGCATGGCTAGGCTTACAAAGGCCCTTGTGGTCATTAGCCTAGTAAACATCAACTACAGCCTATGTGACCTGGGTTGAATTAGTGGCTCAGGTGTCTGGGGGAATACCAAGGGGTAAGCCATAAATGAAAAAAATCCCTCAGTGCAAGCAATCAATGGCAATACCCCCACAGGGCACTCTCATGGGCCCTAATGTTAGAATAGAGATAGGTCAGGGGCAGTAAGAGAGGCTGATAGACTCAGCAACAGATAGGGCATGGGAGTAGTCAAAGAATGAAGTCGATGAGGAACAGTCACCTGCTGAGGTCAAAGCAGTGTCAAAGCATGGATCCACTCCTCTTGGTTATTTTAAATTTGTTTTCTTTTTTGGTGTTAGGAGTGAAGTACTTTCAAATTTCACAGTTTTTTAATTTTATTTATTTAACATTTGTTGACTGGGAAAGTCTGACTAGGGCAGAACCTATTTTCAGCAGAGGCCCAGGGAGAAACACTCCAGACATATGTCATTGGAATGTGGGAGGAAACCCATGCAAACACAGGGAGGACATGCAGACTCCACACAGAAGGCACCACAGCTGAGAATCAAACTGGAGAACCCGTTGCTGTGAGGCAACAACATTAACCACTGCACCACTGCATCACCCTATATTTTACTTTACAGAAAAATGTTCCCCTCCTAAATAATACAAGCATAGAGAGCACTGATCCTGAGGTGGTATCTTATAAGAATAGAGAGCACTTGTCCTGAGGTGGTATCTTATAACCTTACCTTATCTATTAAATGCTGTTGAATTGCAACTGACTCCTATAATAACCCCATAAGCAGCCAGCACCATGCACAAAGTTTACTGGTTAAGCAGGGAATATAATAAAATTTCCAGGGTTTTCTTTGGCATCACATACATCTGCAGACAATTTTGAGTTCCCTATCAACTTACTTCATGTCTTCGATGTGTAAAAGGAAATCAAATACTTGTAGAAGAGCCATGCAAACACAAGGAGGACATGGAGACACCACACAGAAGGTACAGCAGCTGAGAACCAAGCCAAAGAACCGCCTGCTATAAGGCAACAATGCTAAACCCTGTATAATTATACTACCCACAAGACCATAGTAACACTTCATAAAAGTCTTACTGTCCAAAATAATACTACCACTACAAAGTTAAGCAAGAAAATAAGAGCAAATGGTTAAAATAAGAGCAAATGATATGATTTAGTAAGAAACATTAAGGAAAAATTAACAGCAATTGGAAACGTGTAGAACAGAAAAGGTTATGGTAAGGAAATTCCTTGAGGCTCACAAAGGGAATTTTTGTCTTCCCAAATATAACTAGCTTAAGTATATGGTAAATGAGATCTATAGAAGGAGGCCTTTCTGCAAAGCATTTGAAGGGTTAGCTTTCCCAGGACAGTTTCAGGTTCTGAACTGCTTAGCACCTAACTGCAATAACCCTAATACTGATGAAGTTGGACCTCCTCATGCCAGGTAACGCTTTAATTTTTAAACAAGTACTGACAGTCAATTAAACAACCTTTGAATTCTACACACTAGCAATTATTCAAACATAGTGCCTACTTAGCAAACTATGGAACTGCAGACGTTCAGAACGATTAATTTTTGGAGTGCATACCCAAGTTTGTCACCTGCACATCTTACCCATCTGATGACTCTAACAAATGCTGTCTTCTTTCTCTCTTAAACTAGTTGACTAATCTTTTTTTTTAATTCCTCCAAATGTTTTGGGAGTCTAATAAGAGGTGAGAATGAACCCCATTCCAAAGTCAGAGTGTGAATACAGTTCATAATATTCAAATTGCTTCAGTCTTTGATATCTGCCAGCAGTGATATTCTCAGGACTTGCAATGTACCGAGAATTGGCTCCTCTTGCATTTCTTGCAGGGATGCATGCATTGGCATCATATTTAAGTATAATTGTAGACTCTCTTTTCTTAATCATTTTGCTCTTACTACTACTGAAAGTGCCTGGGTATCATTTTTCCACATTCTTTTCATTTCTGCTTGCAGTCTTCAGTTAAGGAAACATCTTTGCTGAATCAAACCTACCATTTCTACAGGCCATGACTAACTGCCATCTAAATTCCTTAACCTTAACTCTTTTTGCATTACCAAATGCTTAAGTTGGTTTATTAACTGAAGATTTTTTCTGAAAAAAAACAGTTGCAAGTCTATGGAAAACTGAAGCTATCGAAGCTATCATATCTTTTCCCAAAGGAGGGGCAACTAATACTCAGTATAACTACAGACTTATTGTCTACTTTATCCACTATCTAAAATCCTAGAACATGTTGCGCATAACAAACATTGTCCTTTCTCCACCGCAACCTGTTACTGTCTATCACACAGTATGGCTTTTGACTTGTATATGATGCTGTCACGTTTGTTTTGGTTGCACACAAAAGATCCCTTGAAACTTGACAGTTAGTCATAACTAATCTGTAACATGATTTATAAAAACCATTTTATATTGCTTATTACTCATTTTCATAGTACAATGTCTCAATTTAGCAGTGATACTATGTTATAGTCCAAAAACTGCACCCCTGTGCTCAACAGCCACACAGACTGTAATCAGATGATTGGATCCTTCTCTAGCAAGCCTGCTATATCCAGCACAGAGCTAACTCCACCCAGGGTCTTTTATGTGAGACTTAGAGAGATGTGAAAAGCCCTGAGCTGTGAGTAAAAAACTTTGCATCTAAAAGGAAAGAGAAAAAAAGCTTTTATATCAATTCTGCTTAAATATTTAAGTTGCACTTATAGTGACCTGCATGGTGATACATCTTTGTCCTTTTTTGCCTTTTTCCGTGTTTGTTTGCATTTTTTAGTTTGTTCTGGGACCTTGGTCTTGTAGAATAATTGCCAGTTTTGGGAAGATTGTGTTTCTAAATTATACTGCACATCTATCTCTACAAGTAGAGGTACTTGTAAAAGCCAGCTGTTTGTATTTTAAACCCTTAGTCTTGCAGTTTCATTCACAGTTGTGGCAGAAATATGAACTACTGACAGATTAGAGCCTTATTAACTCATTTATTACTGCATGTTTCCATAAATATTGTTACTGGTACATTTCTGCATAGTCTGGTGCCTTAAATGTAGTAGAATTACAGTGGTGAGAGTACTGCTGCTCCAGGATTTGTAATTAAATGCTTTTACAGTTGTTGATATTCAAGTTTTGCTCCTACAGTTTTATATTCTGCTTATTATTTACCTGCGTAAAGTTGCATTCCAGTGTCTCTGTTCCAATGTTCTTTGTGTCTGCCCCACCCCAAAATGCGACCATTGAGCTAAAATTTCTGAATGAGCTCCAATATTGACTGTATTTGACTGGATCCTATTCAAGTCAGCCTACTTCTTCCTTGAATTTGTTCCCAACCCTCACACACTTTTGTAAGGCTGTGTCTCTGGCCTCTACCCCTTATGGTAATCCAGTTTCCAAAGTCCTTCCCTCCCATCTTGCATTGCTATTGTCTATTGTATAAGCTATTTTAGTACTCTTCCCACCCATTGTTTTCCATAGAGCCATGATAATGAGTGCCCAGCCAGCCAACCGGTATTGTTCTTGAGTAAACCTTCTTTACTACATATTGTCTCCTGCTCATCTTCCCATTGTTCAGCAAAGCTTGGTGCCCTAACCTGTGTGTGTTCCAGAAGTGGTTTACATGTAACCAGTGCTATCCAGGCAAAGCTAAGTACCTCTGATTACTAAATCACACTTGCTTAAGTTACTTTGAGTGATAATTATTGTTTCCTACTTTTATTTGTGCAATTCACTTTATATTTGTTAAAAAAGTGTTCTTTATTTCACTGTTACTGCTGTAACACTGTCTTTGAAATCATCTCCACCAAGGTTTTTCCAGCTAGTTGTTTAGTTAGTTTGTGGCAACACTGCACTTAAGGATCTGTTCTACTGTATTTTTACATTGAACGGGCTGGGTTTATTCATCTTGTGACAGGAGGTGTTTGGTTGGTCTACCTGATTTGGGAAACATACAAAAGGGCACATAATGTAGTCATTGCCCAGAGGGCTCATTAATTAGTTTTCTGTTTTCTAATGTGCCACTATAAATTTGACACATTTGAGTAGAGGTGCCTTGCAGAGGCAGTTAGTAGTGCTCAGTTCAGTAGCAAACACCTAGAAAGCAAATTTTCGTATAGAACAGTTCATAAAACTGTACCCTGTAAATTAGTAAACATAGGACATAGAGGAGCTAGTTGAGCATGGAGTGGCAGTACCTATAGATTTAGTAGCATTTAGCATTGTGTAAACATTACAGTTAGGAGAATTTAGTCCTGTTAGCATAATCCCCAATAAAGCACCCTTATTAGTCTTCACTGACAAAGCACCCCAATATACCACCCCATTGTAGTTTACCTATCAAAGGACTGGACAACATGGATATGGAATTTCATAACTTCTCTGTAGCCAGCTTGGTGGATATGGACATCTTGAGACACTGTAGTAATGTTCTCATGTTTACTGACAACTACTTAATCATTAAAGAAGCAGACACAGTATGCGAGAAGCATACTTACACAAGGAACCAAAAGACCAGCTCCCAAAATGAACCACCTACCATGTTTATTGGAGAAAAAAAACAATAAAATGATAAATATATACAATTACAATGGAATGGTTAAGCGCTTTCATCCATAAATTACACCAGGGCTTCTTCTGTACTAGAATGTGGGAATTGGTCTTTTGGTTCTAAGTTTTGGCTACCTTTCCTTTGGCCATCATTGGTGTTTGGTTCTTGGGTTTTGATGAATTTTTATTGTTTTGTTGTTTTTTTTTAAATAAACAGTTGGTGGTTCATTTGTGAATTGGTCCTTTGGTTCTAAGTTTTGGCTACATTTCCTTTGGCCATCATTGGTGTTTGGTACTTACACAATGACACAGGATGCAAAACTCTCACATGCAAATGCATATCAGGTTGTCAAAACCATGCACACATAACCCACCTCACATAGTGTATTTTTATTTCTTTTTTTCACCGTTCTGTCTACTTCCAAAAAAGTATTTTATATTTATACAATAATTCATGACAGTGTGTGGGTATATAAGGATTTACCCACAGTTGCTGTGGTTTGATCATGAAAGCGAAGCCCGCATGATTAAACAAAGTCTGCCATGAGTAAATCCTGATATACCACAAACATTCATGGATTATTGCTATTATACAATTACATTAACAAAGAAATTACTTTCCTTTCTTAACTAATGCATTTGTGTAAGGACACATCTGTCTACTTCCACAATGTCTTCACTATATTGATGTGTTGCACATGAGTATGGGACATGTTCTCATGCTTGCACAGTACATGAGTACATGAGAAGCAACAGAGAAAACAATTTCTGTTGCTGTTTAGTGTGTGTGTGTGTGTGTGTGTGTGTGTGTGTGTGTGTGTGTGTGTGTGTGTGTGTGTGTGTGTGTGTTAAAAAATAGACATTTACAGGGAAATTGCAAAAATATGAGGAAAATCAGGGATGTCTCATTTAGTTTTGCAGAATTTACCTGATATTTCTCATATTTTGCCGAGTTCTCCATAGCATATGCCAGTAGGAAAGGCTAGCCGCTCAGTGCTCCTTCAATGGCCAGACTTTTTTCTTTTGGTGTATGCTCAATTATGGTTTTATTCCTTTTCCTTCTTTTATTATTTCTTCATTATCACCTATCACAGCCCATATTGCCCTATGATCTTAAAAACATCTTCTTCTTCCACCTGCCACTTCATATCACTTGAACACATAACATAATCTAACTCTGTTTTAAAAACTCCTTTTTGTACGTCCACTCTCTACTTCTTCCTCTTCTCAAGATTCTATATTGCATCACTTCTTTTATCTCATTTACATCTTGTGTTGTTTTTCCTTTTTCATACAATAGCTTATGGTACAGCAGTAGCGTTGTTACCTCACAGCAAGAGGTTCTCCTGTTCAATTCTCGGTTGGAGTGCCTTCTGTGTGGAGTCTGCATGTCCTCACCGCGGTCGAGTGGCCTCCAAAAGACATGGGTGAATGGGCATGCCTTCACTGAAGGTTGGGCATCGGGCTGGCAACTTGGCACTGTAAAAATCTACTGCCAATCATTAGCGGACCAGAGTTCCGCTGTGGCGACCCCTAACCGGGAAAAGCCGAAAAGGCAAAAACATTATAAAGTCCCCAGTCATTACTATTAACATATTCATTATCACATTTGTTTTAATTCTTCAAACATTCTTTTCTGACATGTTTGTATACACATATTACTGTTAGTCTCATGATTTTTATTGTTCCTCGTCACATCTCATCATCTTTCACAGTATCGCAATTGTTACATCTAATATTTTTATTTCATCTTCTCTTATTAACACCCCTAACCCAGAACAAGTATCATATCTAACCACAAAATAATTTTCCACTATATAGTTTCATTTTTTTCTATTTTTCTTGTTTAACACATCCTGCATTTAGCAAACATAATACATCCATCTTTTTTTTCCCTTTTGCACCATTTAGCAACCATTAAACCTCTCACTTCATTTCTTATAGTGTTTACATTTAGCCCCAGAAAATCTAAATAATTAATTTCCCTTTTTTGCATCTTTTTCCTTGTGTTCTTTTTCTCCTTCTGATCATGTCTCAAGTGGATTTGACTTCTTTCTACTATTGTTATTCCCCCCATTTTCCTCTTCTTCACTTGCTAACCCGTTATACATATTTTCTGTTTGTATCTGAATATATTCTACCACTACTTCTTCCTCTTGCTAAGTTATATTTCTTCCATGCTTACATTAGCCATTTCAATTTTTTCCTGACTATTGTTCTCCATATATATTTGGGGGGATTCAATAAAGCTTACATGATAATTTTGACCGTGTATGCATCGCTGGAAGATGATCACACAGATGTGAAAAGTTTTAGATTCAGTAAATTCTGTGTAGCGGCCCGCACTCACACACAAACACGGAAACTTTCATGGCATGCAAATTACAGCATAAGTAGCTGAATTTTATGTCAATGAAGCAAAACAACACGGTGGAGTGATTCAACAACCTCTAAAGCAACCGTGTAGACTCCGTGTTCGTGTTGGCCGTGTATTCCAAAACTTTTCGAATATAGCCATGGAAATGAGTCTACACAGAAACAAGAGCAAGTAAAAGCTCTTACATTTGTACAGAACTGATCTTAACATGTAACACCACACACATTATTACCTAATTACACATTGTGGATGATAGAAAATCAGAGTAACAAATATAAAAATACCTTTTTAAGTGCCATGACATAAATGGAGCTTCACTTCCCCACCCCCAAATGAAGACTATACTCATAAGTAATGCAGGCTGCTAAAATATTTTAAATGTTATGAAATAGAATGACCTCTGTCTGGTTTAATTATTTTTTTCTTTGCCATTGTTTGCTCGATAAGCCACTTGGTGCAACCACGAGAAATAGAGGAATGAATGACAGATTTTTCTGGGTTGTTAGTATTCCTGTGTAACACATGTATGTGTTAGGGCTGGAATACAGAAGGCCCTGGGTTTGTGCAGGGTATGCAACCTTTCCTTCACTTTTTATGGTCCATGTTTGTGCAATATCAAGAAGAAAACAAATATCAATTGTGGCTATGTTTACCTTATTTATGTGAAGGTGCTCAGAGATGTGCAAAGGTGCATGGAGGTGCACACAGAGCACTAATGAGCAAGCAACGGGGGTGTTTCGTAGATGTTAATTATAGCATAAGTAGGTGAATTGCATGGAGCTATTCAACAATGCATAAAGCATCCATGTGGCCTCCATTCTTTTTTTTTTTTCCTCAGTCCTTCAATACCAAAAGGAAATTTTAGCTGACACAATGTGAGGGAATGCTGCAGCTATTCTACATCTATATGTGCTAGAGGCTGAAGCCATTGCTGCTGACAATAGGCCTAGGCCAAGAAGGAGAAGAGTGTTTAGGCTCAGGGTAACTTTCCAGGTGCTACATAAGCTGGAGATTATACAGCACTACAGGGTGGACAGAGACATATTATAAGAACTCTGTGAGCTCTGCCGCTCACAACTAAGACCCAGAACCGACTGAGGAGAACCCATCCCAGTGGAAACTAAGGTATCTGTAGCCCTTAGAATATTCACTAATGGTACTTCTCAAAGACCAACTGAGGATAAGATGGGTGTGTCACAGGCATCAGCCTCCAGAATCCTCCACCAATTTCTGGATGCTATGCTCATACATGCAAGCGAGCACATATTTTTCCCCTGTAGTTCTGAAGAGAGGACCAGTATTATGGAACCCTTTTAATGTATAGTGCACTACCCTGAAGTACTGGGAGCCATAAATTGCACTCATGTACACATTAAGGCACCAACTGGTGAGCAGGATGGAATCTATATTAACCACAAGGGATACCACTCCTTCAACTTTCAAGTCGTGTGTAATGCCCAGGGAATTATCTTGAAAGTGTGTGCTGTCAACCCTGGAAGTTATCATGACTCCCATATCTGGCACACATCACAGCTGTAGCAGATGTTTGCTAGGGGGACATCCCACAGGGTCATTTGCTAGGGGATTCTGGATATGACCTGGAACCGTGGCTGATGACACCCATCAGATGTGCACGCACACCCATGGAAGAACACCATAATGAGGCACATGCTCAAACTAGAAGCATCATAAAATGTGTGTTTGGGCTTCTGAAGTCACGGTTCTGTTGCCTAGATAAATCCAGAGGAACCCTACAGTATAATCCATACACATGTACACAAATATTAACAGTATGTGCTATGCTCCACAATCCTGCGGAAAAAGCTGAAGCATGATCTGCAAGGGGAAGGGACACACATCCCCCCACCAATGCCTAGATCACCACAGCCATAGTCAGAGGAGGACTTAGAGGAGGAACACACAGCTCCTGTCCTTGTAGGCAGACATAGGCATGCTCACTATGCCCTTGCTTGGGTTAACAGACAATGCATAGCACATTCACTGACCACCTAGTGACCTAATACCTTTCTCCTGCTCACATACATATAGTAAAATTGATGCCAGGCAACTCACACAACCTTTACCTCCCCAGTATTGGCTGTGTACTGCTTGTATCAGACAGAGTCAGCCCTGAACTAAAGGTGTGTCAACTGCATTTGCGAGGTAAGTCCTAAACCTAGAGTATATTCTTTAATAATATTATGGCATATCTTTGTATTTCTAACCTGGTACAGTAAGCACATAAATAGTGGTGGATTTGTACAGAAAGTACCTTAACATGTGACACCAGACACTTATTTTACTTATATTTGTCCATTAGTAATTAGTAGGCCTCAGAAATGAAAGGTTCACACAGTCATACCTCTGAAGAATACTGATGTTCCCTCCATGGCCTCAGTTTAGCACCATACCTTTGTAAATCATTTGTAAATCATTAAAGACAAATGTTAGAAAGTCATGATACACATTGCAGTTTCAGAGCTTCGCCCCCCCCCCCCAAAAAAAAAAAAACAGGAGTGTACCCCTGTTCCTGCCATAACAATAATTCAGCTATGAAAATGAAAAGCAAAACCAACAAAATCTAGGTGCCTCTGTAGTAAGCCACCAAAGATCCAAGAATAAATGCAGAAAAAAAGCAAAGGCAAGGCTCCAGTTTCTTCAACCAACACAGTTGTTTATTAACAGAAGTGCTTTCACTAATGCTTCTTCAGGTGTATCTACATTGTTGCTAAAACACCCATTTATACTATCATCACAAATCACATGACAAAACCATTTAACTATTTAAAGAAAAATGCTTCTAAAAACATATAAAAATGTATACATTTAAAAATATGTACCATCAAATGCAAATGCAGAAAAATATGTACACATATAACACATTTAAAAACATCACCTACACAATGGTCTATTTTTTAAGATGGGTCTCAATGGCACATGGTCATTTAAGCCATGTCCTACATCAGCCCTCAACCTCACAATCCAGTTTGCCTCTAACTCTTCTGTTCTAGCTCTGATATCACCCCCTCTTATTCTCATAACATCTGCTTTAGACCATAAATTTAAAACTATGTCTTTCACTTGTCTCAGACACATGCTTTGCAAGGGCATTAAATATGCTTTTCTTTTTAATATGATATATATGCTCTCTTATTTTATCTTTGAACAATCTATCGGTCTTACCAACATAGAATTTGTTACATAATTGGTACATAGCCAGATATACCACATGGGAAGTACTACAAGTTGTATTAACACTCAAATGAAAGACCTCATGAGAATCTGGATGTTCAAATTCTGTTCCTTCATCTATATATTCACAATATTGATATCTCTTACAGGGTTTAGTCCCTCTATCTTTAGAATGGCCTATCTGATCTCTTGTTGTACACAGTCTCCTTTTCAATGACCTTTTGAAACAGTCACCAAGGCCACTGACGAGGGGAAGGTGGTCCACACAGCCTACCTGGACCTCGCAAAAGCCTTCGATACAATACCCCACTCGGGCATTATAGATAAGCTCACCAGCTTAAATATAAACCCCTATGTCACTAAATGGGTTGCAAACTGGCTCAAGGACAGAACCCACATGGTTAGAATTGCTGGAGCCATGTCAGACTACAAACCAGTTACAAGTGGCGTCCCACAAGGCTCAGTCCTGGGACCTCTCTTGTTCGGCATATATTTCTCGGAGGTACAGGCCAACACAGAAGGACTGTGGCTGACCAAGTTCGCAGATGACTGCAAACTAGGCGCCATAATCGACTCTCCAGCCGACACAAGCATCCTACAAAAGGGCCTCATAGAAACAGACAACTGGTGCCAGAGCCATGGCCTCAAGCTAAATGCCAAAAAGTGTATAGTCATCCCCTTTGGAAAAAACAAAGTGCCCACAAATTACCACATAGGTGGTAATCCATTAAGTACGGAAGAAATAATTAGGGACCTGGAGACCCAAGTTGATAGCAATCTCTCATTTGAAAACCACGTGACCAAAGTGGTTAGAAAAACATTTTATATAGCCCACTTAATCATGAAGGGATTCACATCTAGATCAGGGGAGGTCATCATGCCTCTTTACTCATCCCTCATCAGGCCCATAATTGAGTACAATGCCCCTTTTGGGATGTACCTTACCAGACACCTGCAGCAACTGGAAAGACCCCAAAAGTACCTCACCAAGAGGATCAAAGGGCTCAAACAGATGCCATATGCTGCCCGGTTAAAGAAACTCCAGCTCTACTCAGTGGCATACCGCCTGCTCAGAAGCGATCTGTGCCTGATGTATAAAGCCATGTCCAACCTGGAATTAATGGACATGCTGCACCTCAGAAAATCCAAATCCCATCGAGCTACGCACTCGAGAGACTTGAACCTCAGCACTGAAATAAATAGGACATGCTGGAGGGGAAGATTCATAACCCAGAGGCTCCCTTCACACTGGAATAAAATCCCAGTCCAGGTTAGGCAGAGTCCCTCATTGACTCTCTTCAAGAGGAATCTTGATGAGTGGATGGGAGATCGTAGGTTTACCCCGGGTATCACTTCTGTGTCACTGTTAGACAGAGGCACAGTATACTAACCTCGAAAAAGGGCATAGCAAAATTCATTTAAAATGGGTGGCGAAAGCCAAACACACTCTGGCTAGGCTTATAAATGCCCTAGGGCAGATAGCCTAGTATGAACCTATGAACCTATGAACCTTTTGTTCTTAAACGTAAACTGAGGATGTGGTCCAGAAAATTACTCACTTGCCTATCTGTAGTGTCCTCTGCCCCCTCTGCTTGTAGACCTTTCCCTGGTCGGAAGTGGAAAAGTCAGATTCAACTGTCCATGTGGGTGCAAAAAAGGGGGGGGGGGTACTTTCCATGTTCTGCCTTCCTGGTGTAGAGATATTACCATTCTCTTCACGGTGAACTTCCACTACTGTGGAGAAAATTTTCTTCTCGCTCCAGTTGCCGACGTGTTTAACGCACTATGTCTCCCTTCCTCTGTGCTTTGAATCTGACCCTCTTCTTCTTCCTGTGCATTAACAGCCACCGGATTAGATGTTGCCTCTATTTGCACACTCTGATTTGCTGAGGTTTTTAGAAGCATTTTTCTTTAAATAGTTAAATGGTTTTGTCATGTGATTTGTGATGATAGTATAAAATGGGTGTTTTAGCAACAATGTAGATACACCTGAAGAAGCATTTAGTGAAAGCGCTTGCGTTAATAAACAGCTGTGTTGGTTGAAGAAACTGGAGCCTTGCCTTTGCTTTTTTTCTGCATTTATTCTTGAATAATTCAACTATGCTACCCCCCAAAAGAACAGTATATGTGCGTTTGTGCCATCCAACCTGGACTTTATTAGTTGGCAACTGCATATCATATTATTCCCAGTTAATATCCTCTCACATGTTAAGGCTAATGATATGGAATGGCTTACACATTGCATGTGTTAGATAACTGATGAATGACCAAGAAACACAGAAAGGTAACACAGAGCTATATATTTGTAAGCATAATTATGACAGGTTGTATGATGACTAATTGTTCTATGTCCAAATATAAAGAGAATTAAATGTACAAATCACAGCTGATGGTTTGATAGCAATATACATTATGATGCAGTTGGTTGTGTGAAGAATTATTTCATTTCACTGATGCAAAGCTGTTTGTGTGGCAAATAGGGCCAATGCATCCTTCCTGTTTTCTGAAGCTGTATTGGTGTGAGGGTTCAAATCCTGACATATGTAGAAATTTGTGATGAGTACTATCAGTTTTTACTGTGCCTTTACAGCTTTTGCATATGTGTCCCTTAGTTTTATTATATTTTCCTCTGTCTCCTTTTAATTCCACTTTTGTGTGATGCGCCACGTCCTGAAAAACAGTTTTGCTAAGCTTATCTTGTTTGTGTGAAGTGCAACATTGAGGAAACAGGGAAAACAGATTGCCTAAAAAGCAGACACCCAAAAATAGAAAACAGATACATTCAACTAATGCTCTTAGCCATTGCAAAAAGCCAGCCTGGAGTACAGATGGGACTGGGGTATAGTAGCATGTATATATCACATAATAGTAACTGTGAAACATTAGTAATGTAGGTCATGTTTGTGCACTGCTTCCCTATGTGTAAAGAGGGCTATCTTGCATGCATGTACACTTTGTTAAACACTGTGCAAATCCAATGCTGTCTGCGCTATGGAACTGTATATATGATGTTTTATTATTGGTGTTTATTGTTCAGTTCCTTTGTATGACATAAAACTACATGTGGAAACATTGCAAACTAAGGGCACAATATAACTATATGTCATATATTTTCAATACATCCATTTGCCCCCCCAAAAACTACTCCAAATAAGCACTACAACTCCTAAGTCTCATTACTTTTTCCACACATATATCAACCACAATACAAAGTGTTATATATAATGTTGTCTGCAGGGCCACTTGGGGTTGGTCACAGCCTTGCTCTGCAAAACTCAAACAGCCAAGTATGCTCAATAAGGGAACTTGTGTTGTTACACAGTTAGACTTCTAAACAGCCTACTGCTATTAGGCTACTAGCCTCAGATGACACTGTGAAGCAATGTGCCTATGCAGGCTTCCCAACCTTTTGTCTCCCACATGGCCCGCTGATGTCATCTACTATAAGTTCACCTGTAATCCTGTCAAAATCAGACTTGTGCTGTGGCACGTATGTTAAGTATTGTATTCTGTAGACTGCATACTTAGATAGGTAGGGGTTCGATTCTCACTGCAGTCAACTGTGTGCATGTCTCTGTCTACACAGAAGAGCAAAAGTATGCATCCCAGAGTTACTTCTCCAATAGCATGGCTTGCCAGTTTTTGAGACTTGCACAAGCCTACACATCCATTTCATGCAGGCCTCCTAACCCCTAGACTCCCACATGGCCTGCCAATGTCATCTACTGTATGTTCACCTTCAGTCCTGTCAAAATCAAACTTGTGCCATGATACATGTGTTAAGTACTGTGTTCTGTAGTCTGTGCACTTAGATTGGTAGGTGTTTTATTCTCACTGCAGTCAAGTGTGTGTGTGTGTGTCTTCACAGAAGAGTAGAAGTGTGCATCCAACAGTTACTTCTCCAATGCCATGGCTTGCCAGTTTTTTGAGACTTGCATAAGCTTACAGATCCATTTCATGAAGACTTCCCAACCCAACCTCTTGTCTCCCGCATGGCCTGCTGATGTCATATACTGTAAGTTTACCTGCAGTTCTGTCAAAATCAGACTTGTGCCATGGCATGTGTAAGTACTGTGCTCTGTAGTCTGTGCACTTAGATAGGTAGGGGTTCTATTCTCACTGCAGCTAAATTTAGAGGGGTTGGTGTGTGTGAGCTGTTGCTGGACTTTACAATGAGCCTTTTACAGTAGCCTGCAGAACACTGTTATCTTGTCCTCAACAGACACTGCTGATATCATCATCTATAAAGCTTTGTCTGACACACTCCAAGTCAGACTTGAGCTGTGGAACTTGTGTTAAGTACTGTGTTCTGTAGTCTGTGTACTTAGATAGGTGGGGGTTCTATTCTCACTGCAGTCAAATTGTGTGTGTGTGTGCGTGTGTGCGTGTGTGCGTGTGCGTGTGTGTGTGTGTGTGTGCGTGTGTGCGTGTGTGCGTGTGTGTGTGTGTGTGTGTGTGTGTGTGTCTGTGTGTGGGTGTGAACTGTTGCTGGACATTACAGTGAGCCTTTTACAACAGCCTGAGGGACACTGTTATCTTGTCCAGGACAGATGTATGTCTGTCATTACTAGGTTATACAGTAAGTAAAAGAAACTGCTGTCTACAAATACAAAAGTGAGACCCCAGAACAGGAAGACCACCCTCCTCAACCTAAACAAGCATATAAGACACCTTGTGCAATTTTTCACTTCAAGTCTTATTTTCTCTTTTTGGGGGTGGTTATTTTTCCCTCACAGCACAGTGGGGTAGGCCTGACCCACAGGCTCCAGCTGCCCCCACTCCACAGGCTATGGGACCAAGGCCTAGCATGTCTGAGCTACAACCTGGTAGCAGCTATTCTGTTGCCCCTGCACTACCTGGCCTCTCAGGTACTTCTGTCCCAGAGGACAGGCATATGGTTCCATTCAGGATAAGGGGAAGAGAAGGTGATTTTATCACCCAAGAAGAACTACCAGTAATGGCATGTAAGACTGTGATCCATACTGTGGGTCCATGCCTACACTGGATAGGGACACTGCTCTCCATCATTGTATTGAATAACACAAGGAGACGGAGACATCAGACACTGCAGCCATCAGCACAGGGAGGTGACCATAATGACTGTCCAGTGGGTGAGAACTCGATTCTCACTGTTGCCCAGCTTGACGTCCATGGGTTTGTGAGGTCCACACCCTTACCCCAACCATGGCATTCATCCACCTCTTGTGTTCTTCACTATCCTTGTGTCTTGCCTTATATGTATGTCTGCAAGCAATTGCTCCTCACCTTGCCAACTTACCTGCCACACCTATACCTACGTCCCTTCCCCAGCATTTCTCTCTCTCAAAAAAAAAATGGGCACCTGTCCCAAAATTGGCCCATACATAGCTCTCCATGTTGCAAACATGTCTACTTGATTTAGTCCAATTGGCTATACAACATGATTATGTTGTTATAAACTCTCTCTCTCTCTCTCTCTCTCTCTGGAGATTACAGTCCAAATTCAGCTAATCTTCTGTACATATGATCAGTTTTTCAGGGCACAGTTTCAGTACATGTCATATATTCACAGTACATACATGTGTTGTCCACCCCGAAAGCAACAAAACCCTGGGAGCTCAATATTTTTTACATAGATATACCAACTACTCTGCAAAGTGTAATATATAATGTTGTGTGTTCCCTTATGGACAGGGCCAGTCAGTGGTGCTGAAAACCTTGCCCTCCTAAACTCAAACATCCAACTATATTCAGTAAGGGTACTTGTGCTTTTACACAGCTAGGCTTCAAAACACCTAGGACAAGCTTTACAGTTAGGCTACTGGCCACATATGAAGCTATGAATCTATGTGCCTATGCAGGCTTCACAACCTGTTGTCCCTCACATGGCCTGCTGATGTCATCGACCATAAGTTCACCTGCAGCCATGTAAAAGTCAGACTTGTGCCCTGGTGCCTGCTTAAAGCCCTGAGTTCTATAGTCTGTATACTTAGGTAGGTAAAGGCTTTGTTCTCACTACAGTAAAGTGTATGTGCATGTGTGTGTGTGTGTGTGTGTGTGTGTGTGTGTGTGTGTGTGTGTGTGTGTGTGTCTCTACTCAACAGAGTAGATGTGCTAGCCTACAGTTACTTCTCCAGTGGTATGGCTTTCTAGTCTTTTCATTCTTGCAGAAGCCTACACTTCTATTTCATGCAGCCATCCCAACCATTTGTCGCACACATGGTCTGCTGATGTCATCCACTATAAGCTAACCTGCAAACATGTAAAAGTCAGACTTGTGCCGTGATGCTTGCATATAGTACTGTGTTCTATAGTCTGTGTACTTAGATAACTATGTGTTCTGTTCTCACTGCAGTCAACTGTTTCTATGTGTGCATCACAGATGTTACTTGACCTTACAAAGATCCTTTTACACCAGCATGTGAAACACTGTCATCATCATATGCTCAACAGACAATGCTGATGTACCACCACATGCTCAACAGACAATGCTGATGTAATCAGTTACATTAGATTATTGCATATGCAACCATCCCACCAGGGCAGGGCCCGACACTGGCCTGGAGCCCAGGCAGACATCACCTTAGGTTCATAGGGGGTTACTAGGTAAAGGACTGGTGACAGGTATGCTTTGAGGTATGTCTGGTGCAAACAGGATGGGGTGAAGTTTGCCCCAAACTGTCTGGTAGCAGGTTGGTGATGTCCTCGGGGTCAGTATGAGTGATATGATCCACTACTGGTTTGGCACAAAGCTGGCCATTCACTTTTAGATTTCTGACGTATCTAAAGAATCCCTCCTGATTATCTTTAGCTACGGATGCTAATTTAAGTTTGTATGTGGCTTTACAGGACTTATCAAGATAGCTAATTTCCTTGTTCAAGCTGTGGAGAGTGCCCTTCCTCTGCTGAATCAGTTTCCTCTTGTTCTTAGACATTACTTTCTTCCACTAGTTGTATAACCTATGTATGCTTGATGCCCACCAGAGTAGCTTGTTTTCTGTGAGGAACTTGTTTTGATCCGTTCATGTTCAGCTAACTCTATACATTTGTATAGGTGTATATACAAGCCATTTTTGTACACCTCTGTGTAGCAGTCATTGTTGACAGTGGTAGCAGGGAGTTTTCAGCTACTTATGGCATCGGTTAGGAAACTATAGTTTGCTTTGGACAAATGTTTCATCCTTTCTGCTCTTGAGCGGGTGTTGGATTTGATTTTGAATGTGAGTGAGACTGAATTGTGATCTGAACTGCCCAGGGGGACCAACACACATGGGTTAGTACAGAGAACCACTATGTTGGTCAGTACTTAGTCTAGTACATTCAAGACCCTTGTGGGGGTGCAGACTATCTATTATACAGCATGTGTATCAACAAAGTCCAGGAACCTTAGCGTGAGTGTGTTTGTGCACACATTTGACTCAAATTGATGGAAGGATAGTTGAAATCACATATGACCAAGGTGTTTGGCTGTATCATGAGTGACCCAAGTAGGTCCAAGTAGGTAGAGTTGTACTCATGGTTCATGGTGGGGGACCTGTAGCTAACAATGATATAGAAGGGGGTTTTACATATAGTTAGTTGGACTTGGAGTAGCACGATGGAGTCATACTCCTTGACCAGTCTTGCAGTATATTTGTCTTTAATGAAGATGTATACACCTCCACCTTTGGTTCTTTCATGCTTGTTTTGATGTGTGAATGTGTGGAAGTCATTGTACCCTTGCATGATCAGGGTGTTCTCTGCAGCCTCAAACCATGTCTGTGTGACTGCACAGACATGGGCATCTTCCAAGATAAGGAGTTCTTCTAGTGAGTGCAGTTTCTGATTTACACTCTTTGCATTAAGCAGCATAACCTTCAGTTTGTCTGTAGTGGATTTTTTTTACATTGGAACTTTAGTTGTTCTGACATTGCCTAAAAAGGCCACTATGGTGGAGGCAAGCACCTTCATATAGTACAGTGAGGTACGTCTCCAGTCATTCACTGCAATATGGACTCTGACAGAGTCATAATGGTACTTGTTGTTGAGAAACCTGAGTGTGTGAGTGATCTGATGGACCCTGGCACCAACCTGGTGAGGGGGCATCTGTGTGTCTCACTAAGGAGTCACTTATGAGCAAGACATTTGGTTTTGAGATATTTTGCCTGAGGGGCTTATTTGCTGAGACACTGGTGTGTGTATTATGTGCAGTGGATTCTGTTGGGTCTGTACTGTGTGCAGTAGGTTTGTGCTTACGAGGTCTCCAATCTTTAGTTAGGTTTCTAGCAAGTACTTCCACATATATGGGTTTACAGGTTCATAGGTTCATAGGTTCATACTAGGCTATCTGCCCTAGGGCATTTATAATCCTAGCCAGAATGTGTTTGGCTTTCGCCACCCATTTTAAATTTATTTTGCTATGCCCTTTTTCGAGGTTAGTATACTGTGCCTCTGTCTAACAGTGACACAGAAGTGATACCCGGGGTAAACCTACGATCTCCCATCCACTCATCAAGATTCCTCTTGAAGAGAGTCAATGAGGGACTCTGCCTAACCTGGACTGGGATTTTATTCCAGAGTGAAGGGAGCCTCTGGGTTATGAATCTGTCCCTCCAGCATGTCCTATTTATTTCAGTGCTGAGCTTCAAGTCTCTCGAGCACGTAGCTCGATGGGATTTGGATTTTCTGAGGTGCAGCATGTCCATTAATTCCGGGTTGGACATGGCTTTATACGTCAGGCACAGATCGCCTCTGAACAGGCGGTATGCCACTGAGTAGAGCTGGAGTTTCTTTAACCGGGCAGCATATGGCATCTGTTTGAGCCCTTTGATCCTCTTGGTGAGGTACTTTTGGGGTCTTTCCAGTTGCTGCAGGTGACTGGTAAGGTACATCCCAAAAGGGGCATTGTACTCAATTATGGGCCTGATGAGGGATGAGTAAAGAGGCACGATGACCTCCCCTGATCTAGATGTGAATCCCTTCATGATTAGGTGGGCTATATAAAATGTTTTTCTAACCACTTTGGCCACGTGGTTGTCTAATGAGAGATTGCTATCAACTTGGGTCCCCAGGTCCCTAATTACTTCTTCTGTACTTAATGGATTACCACCTATGTGGTAATTTGTGGGCACTTTGTTTTTGCCAAAGGGGATGACTATACACTTTTTGGCATTTAGCTTGAGGCCATGAGCTTGTTATGTGCAAGAGGGGAATTGTGTGTGCAGACAGCATGTTTAATATTGGGTTTGTTGTTATGTGAGAGAATTGATTCCTAATTAGTTTGTTACAGTAACTGGTTGTCAGTATACATGAGGCAATTGCTCTGTTGCCTCAGGATGCCAATGTAAATCAGGCTGCCTGGATAAATGGTGGGAGCTGTTCATCCATTCTGGAAGGTATACACTGTAGCAACTAGAAGGGAGTGGGCTATATGGACCAGGTTTTGATGTAAAATTAACAAAATGTCTCTATTCTGTAGATGGCTAGGTTACAAAAATGTGTCAGTGTTTAACAATGCACAATTGAGTTGCTCTTAGGGCAGCAGTGCAAGCTCTGAGCAGCTATAATAAACTGAGTGCAACCCCCGCCCCAAAAAAAAACACAATGCTGGAATACAAATGAAGTTAAACTGTTTTTTAAAACATAAACAAAGGGAAAGGCCAACAGTGAGGCAATGTCAGAACAACTAAAGTTCCAATGTAAAAAAAAATCCACTACAGACAAACTGAAGGTTATGCTGCAATCTCCAACTCAGATGTGTTCTTGGCTGCACAGTTCTTCCACAAGGGTGCAGGGGGGCTGTCTTAATGTAAGATGGCTGGTTTTATTGCTCAAATGATACTAAACAGTCTAGATTCAGCAAGCCTGAATCTAGCCTATGCTATGAAATGCAGAAGTACTGGAAATTCAAAGTGCTGAAAATTGCTATCACAACAGCAAAAAAAAAAAAAAACAGTTTAAATAAAGCAGCAATTCAGTAGAATACTCCCACAAGAGTTTAGACCACAAACCTTCATAGTGCAATAAGTGATCTGGAACCCAAGCGCATAAACCAGAACTAAGACACTTTCAGAATAACAGACAGAATAAGCCTTCAACCAGAAATACCTAGCTTAGAAGGATGTAGGCTAAACTTCCCTGCCACAAGAGTCTACACCATAAACCTTCCTAATGTAAAAATAACTGGTTTGGAGACCAAGTGCTTAAACCATAACAGAGAGACTTAGAACAACAGCCACAATAAGCATTCAAACAGCAATTCACAGCTCAGAATGGCAGAGGCTACCCTCTCCTTCCACCAGAGGATAGCCTCTTTTTGAGATGTAAGACAACTGGTTAGAAGCCCAAGTACTTAAACCAAAAGTAATAGGCATAGAATAACAGTTACAATGTAATATAGTACCAGATAGATGACAGTGACATGTCTTTTAATCTACCCACATACATCATGTCATCGTTATTAGGCCCTGTGTTATCTTGATGTGAAAGCCCTGTGGTCTGTCTAACTGCTGCATGTGTCTGGTGAGGTTCAGGCAAAAGAGAGCATTATACTGTATTACTGCTCTGATGAGTTTAACTACAGTGCTGTCATACAATAATGAGATGTGAATGTGATGGTGTGTCTTATCATGTGCCCCATATGTATGTACTGGAAAATATTAAAGAGAAAGGTTATAAAATAATGACACATTGCAGTTCCTGACTTCACAACCCTTACAAGAGAGTACACTAGAAAATAATGTCATGATGATGCTATCCACTGTATTATTTGGCAAGGCAAATATAACTGACAGGTACAATTATCAGTTCAACAACACAAATGCAGATATACTAGGCACTATTGTAGCAGTGCATCCTGTGGACCAGACACAAAGCTTTTGTATCCCTGAATCCAAAAGAGAGAAAAGAGATATGGCACAGTTATCATCACTTGCACAGGGTGCTGGGGGAGTGCAGGAGACCTAGGCTGACATAAAAGGTCAGTGGGTATGTGTAAGGGAGAAAGGGAAGCAGGCAGACTGTATGTGTGTGTGTCTGTAGGGATTCTCCATGTGAAAGTGGTGTGTGAGAGTCTACATGAACACAGCCAAGCTTACTGCTAGCTCTACATCATGGTATGTTGGGCAGGCATGAGCTATGCATGGTAGCGGCCGCACTTCACTGTTGTCATCCCCAACCACAAGAACTGGCTCTGGCAGGAGTTGCACTGGTACCTCCACGCCCAAGGTCAGATGGAGTGCTGGTACCTGAGTGTGATCAATGTCTGCTGGATGTGCTCCCTTCAAAGAAACATCCAGAAAAATGACCCCATGGCCTGCCATGTCTGAGTGTGGACAGCACACTCACCATTTGAAAGCACAAATACTGCCACTACTGGAACATGATCGGGAATGGCCACATTGGCTATCAGCAGATGTTGTGGCTGACCTACGCCCATGAGGATGCCATTCCCCTCCCAACAGGCACTGCTCATTCCAGGACAGACACCCCTGGTTCATCACATACAACCCTCATTCCAACATATCATTCATCTGATCCAGGGAATCAGCTACATGGTGGAGGCAGTCACACATGTCAGATTGCACCATATCCACAACCCTGAGCATTTGTCTGGAGCACTTTTCTGAATGTACCTGTGCCTCCACCATGGCCCTAAACATATGTTGTGTGACACAAGAAGAGACACTTGCACCAGGTAGAGGAGGGAGAACAGGCCCCCTCTGAGCACCCCTGTCAGTCTGCCTGTGTGGCACCATGCCAACACTTTGGCTATGGCCATACTCAACAAGCACTGAAGCCGCAGTAGCCACACTTCCCTGATCAATGTTATCATCCTCCACTTGTCCTATATCTGTGGGTTCAGTGGACTGGGTAGGCATAGGTCTACTAACTGTGTCTGGGGAAAGGAATGGGGTGGCTGGATGTCACCCTCTGTGTCAGATTAAAGGTATGCACCCCTCAACTGTGCCTCAGTTTTGCCACCATCATCATCAATGTCTTATGAGATACTGACATCAGGCTGCACAGGGTCCACACTCCCACTGCCATTATCACCTGTGATGAAAAAGGAGAAACATAGGCATACATTAATACCTGCACTACTATGGTGCAATATATGCTAAACAACTAACTGTGCTACCACTATTATGAATATTATACCAATGCATAAAACAGGCCCAAAATGGCACATTATATTACAAGAAATTGATTTGCAATACTGAAGTAACTTGATTTGGCTTACCATCTGCAGGAGGCCTACACTGCTGGATTCCTGACAGTTCTGAAATAAGTTGAGCAAGAGGTAAGGCCAACATCATCAAATTTAACAGTAAGACAGGGGGTACTACATATTATTTCCTAAATCAGCATGACATATTACTTCAACAAAAATGTGGCTGACAACTCCAAACTGAGCTTATCACTTACTAATAGGTTCATAGGTTCATAGGTAGGTACTAGGCTATTGGCCCAAGGGCCTACGTAAGCCTAGCTAACAAGGTTCCCTGGCTTACACCAACCAAGAAAGTTATTTTCCTGTGCCACTGTCGAGCAGAGACACAGAAGTGATCCCCGGGGTGTATTTCCTATTTCCCATCCACTCATCAAGATTTTTCTTGAAGAGTGCTAATGAAGAACTTTGCTTGACATAGATGAGTAGCCTGTTCCAGAGTATGGGAAGTCTCTGGGGCAGGAATCTATACCTCCAGCATGTCCTGTTTATTATGGTGACAAGGTTTAGGTCCCTAGAGCATGTAGCTCGGAGGGACTGGGATTTCTTTAGGTGTAGCATGTCCAACAGCTCTGAGTTTGACATAGCTTTATATGTTAGGCAGAGATCACCTCGGAGTAGGCGATATGCTACGGAGTAAAGCTGGAGTTTTTTGAGGCGGTCAGTGTAGGGCATTTGTTTGAGGCCAGTAATCCTCTTTGTGAGGTACTTCCTCCCACACCAAAAATACACATGACACAGAAGTCACTTTTAATTCAATTGTTTTACTATACAACAGTACTGAACTGGTCATATAACAAATTCTTACCTGGAAGCTTTTCCTGGGACTGAGAAGGAGGGGCACCCACATCAATCATATATTCTGGGCCACTCTGCTGTGAGTTGTCCTGTTGTAGAAGATTCACCAGGAATTCCTCATTGGGGGTGAGAGGTGATTCTGCAGCAGGCCCACCCCGAGGTTACCCTTTGGTCTGGGGCAACTGCAGCTGCACACCTACATGCAGATGTGATTATGTCAGTGGCCCTGTGGTGCACCTACTCATAAGTATGGCCATGGTCATCCACAGCATTTATGTTTGCAACAGTCTGCTGCCATAGTCTTAGCCTTTCTGGCATATTGGGACAACCCTTTCCAAAAGAAAAGCACCATGTTGACAGAGCACATCCACTATGATTGTGTTCTCTGCCTCACTGAAGGGGGGTATGCATCTCAATGACATTTTTGGTCCTAAGACACAACAGAATGATAATACACAAAACTATCACATAACTACAAAGTAACTGTTACCAGATAAAACAGTTAAGGTAGGCAATCAGTAGTATTCACCGGAAAAACATAACACATACGACAGATGTGAAATACTAACAGGCAGGATGCCATAGCAGTAACTCAAGTGTGCTCCCCTTCAAAAGAGAAGTCCATTCTAGTTTGTGACATAACAATAACTTCTCTTTGCTCCCCCCACCCACTAAAGAACAGGCACATGACCCATTTTGCTAATAAAACACATTTGAAATGCTAAACATGCATTCAAAGGACCTGTCCCTGAACACTGTCCCTGAAACATTTGTGCATATGTTCACACAGATTACTATTTTCATGTATTGTCAATCATGAAATGCCTTAACAAACATGGCCATGCCATCAGTACACTTCTAACTAATGCATATAGATAACAGTGTAAAAAGGCTTTGCTTCACATTATTCATTAATATATTCCAGCATACGCATTATGTAGGTAAAAAAATTGATAGCATACCTGCTGGAGTTTAATACTCCTCTGTAAAGACAGATTGAGAAATAGTTTGCTTTGCTGAACATGTAGCAAGTATCCTCACCATCGGTTTGGATAGCTACATGTTTGCCTTTTTATAATGGAGTATTATTAATGGACTGCATCTGTCTAGGCTATGTTTCAGAGATGCTAATCACAGCATAAGCAGTTGAATTGCATGCTAATCAACCAATTTGGTGGAGCTATTCAAGAAGTTATAAAGCAACCATTTAGAATCCTTGCTGTTTTTTCCTGTATATTTCAAAAGTAGTGAAGTACAGACACAGAAAGTCTACACAGACAGAATGTTAGGAGCTGCTACTGCTTAACTCCATTTCTATGTGCTAAAGGCTGTAGGCAATGCTGCTTCTACTGCCAATAGGCCTATGCCAAGACAGAGAAGAGTTTTCAGGCCACATTTAACTTATCACAACATACATGACATGGACTCTGTAGAGTGCTACAGGGTGGACAGGGACATAATACAGGAACCCTGTGACCTCTGCCAGCCTCAACTTACAGCCACAGCCTTTACCTCCCCATGTATTGCCTGTGTACTGCTTGCATCACAGTCAGCCCTGAGCTAACACTATGGCAAATGCTACATTTACAAGGTAAGTCCTGAACATGTACTGTATTGTATAATAATATTATGACATGTCCTTGTATTTCATCACTTGGTACAGTAAGCAACTACAAGGTGGGAGATTTGTACAGAAATTAATGTCACATGTTACAGCAGAGAGTTGTTTGACTTGTATGTGTCCATTAGCAAGTAGTAGGCCTCAGGCCTCAAAGATTCACACATTTATACCTCCCAAAAGTAATGATGATCACTGCATGCCCTTGGTTTAGCACCATACATTTGAAATCATAACAGAGAGAAGTTTGAGAGTAATGAGACACATAGCAATTTCCGGCTTCACCACCCTCATAATATCAAACCAGCAGGATGCAAAACAAGGGGAGTAACAAGAGCAACATAGCCTTGTTTGTGCCATAACAGTAGCTCAGCCTGGGTCCACCCCCTTGAAAGAAAATTATACCCTTACATGCTTACATGTTCCATGACAGGAACCCATCTTTGCTCCCCAGCCTCAAAACAGCAGTCTATGCTTGTTTGTTTTATCCAACCTTCCAATAAGTTGATAGAAACTGCATATCATAGTGCTCCCAGTAAATATCCACACACATTTTAAGGTAAATGATATAGCCTGGCTTATACAATGCATGTCTCTGGATACTGGTCAGATAACTGATGAATGACCAAGAAACACAGAAAGGTAGGACACAGCTGTATATTTTCAAGGAATAATCATAGCAAGTTGTGTGATCACTAAGTGCACTACATCCAAATATATAAACTGCATTTACAAATAACAAGTCATGCCTTGATATTCAGTTGCACTTAGTTGTGTAAGGAATGATGTCATGTATTTGCTGCAAAGCTGTTCGTGGGGCAAAGATGGATAGGTCCCCGCTCCTGGTTTGTGATGGTGCATTGCAGTGAGTTGGGATCCAGGCCCATGTAGTCATATCTCATGTGTACTAACAGTTTCTACTATGTATGTCATAGATTGATTTTTCTGCATTTCAACTAATTCTCCATGTTTTATACTTTTTTTTCTTTTTTGTTTTTGGGGGATGCCACTGTTTGCACAATGTACCACTTAGCACAAATGGCTTTGGCTGTGCACATTTCATTTGCATGTAGAGTGGCAGTGCACAAGACAGATGAATGGGCCACCCAGGTAGCGGACAGGACGCAGACAGCCAGAAACATACACCAGATACATTCAATTAATACTATTGGCCATCACCAAACACATTTCCCAACAGCGCACACTGTCGTGCAATGTGTTTGTGTGATGGTAAGCATTGCACAACACTTTCAAATGTTGCAAATCCAGAAAGTGAGCACTCCCAGTAAGCTCTATATCTGATATTGGCAGGAAAACATCATTCTACATTGGTCTTGATCTGTGATAGACATGACAGGCATTCCTAAAGAGTTTTTGAGATTTTGTGCTCAAAGATGGGATGTCCAGGAGTCCAAAGTGTTTGTTGGACTCTGAGTGAATGAACATGGGCCCAGGTTGTTGCAGAGGGACTATCATGGCATGGCTTACAAGGCAGAGGCATGGAATAGTCTGGCCCAGGCTCTGAACAGTGCTACCAATATCCCCCACACTGGTGAACAATGTAGGAATCACTACAGAGACCTCAGGGTGAGGAACAGGGATACCCTCAACCATTAGATTGAGGAATGTAGGACTGGGGGCACACCACAGATGTGTAAGTATCATTTATAGAGACTACTTGTCAGAGTTAAAAGCTGGATATAGTTAGGATTGGTATGCTTAATGGTATTCTGTTGTGTTCTGTTCTTTCTGCAGCCATCACACACCAAAAACTGAATGAGCAATCCCATGCTGTTAGATTGGCATGGATGCAAGACACATGCGGTATGTATGCATCCCAATAGTGGGGTTATTTTAGCATTACAAGTTACAACACATTCATTGGTTAATTATACAGTTGTATCAAATTTATCATTCATTTCCTAACTGTAATAGGGACCTGTGCATGCATTACTCTGGAGGGCAAAACAACAAATCATTATTACAAAGTAGTCATAGGTTGTGCCTTCAAAATCCACACTTCCCAAATATACAGTACTGTTAAGGTTTAATTGATATTGCAATGTAAAATCAGAGCTGCAAAGCAGTGTCACCACTGGCTTGCTGTAAACTGTAATCAGTATATTTGGACCTTGTATATGTGCAACTTATGCACGCATCAAGGATTGCTTACTGCAATCTGTAGTATATTGCGCATCTGTTAGGAGCTGGGTAGTCTTAACAGTAAACAAAGGTATTTCTTAGAAACTGATACTATTAAAAACAACGGTAATAGAATAGATTCAAATACTTGTATCAATGCTTCATATGTCACATATGAAGTTACTAATGGTCTCCCTTTTTTTCTGTCACCCCAACCCTTTTCTCTTTTTTTTTTTGTTAATTTTTTGTTTATTTTATTACTTTTTTGTTTTTCACATAGCACAGTGAGATAGGACTGTCCCACAGGATCCACCTGCCCCAACTCCACTGGCTACAGCACTGCTTCCCAGCACTGCTGGTGCAGAACCTGGTAGCACTCCCTCTACTGCCCCTGTACTACCCAGCCCTTTGGGTAGTTCTGCCTGGAGGATAGGCCTGTGGCTCCATCTAGGAGCAATTGTGGAGGTGATGAGTTTATCACCATGATGAACTGTCATGGATGGTGTGTAGGATTGTGCACCTCATAGTTGGTGTACACCTATGCCAGATGGGGACACTGCTGTCCATTGTTGTATTTAATAACAAAAGGAGACACAGATATCAGACACTGCAGCCATCAGTGCAGTGAGGTGACAGTAATGACAGTCCACTGGGTAAGGACTCAATTCTCACTGTCACCCAACTTGATGTCCATGGGTTTGCAATGTTCCAACCCTCACCCTAACCATGGTGTTCACCCATTCTATGTATCCTTCACCAACCCTGTCTCTTGTCTTGCTTGTCTTGTCTGTCTGCAATTGCTTCCTCACCTGTCCAACTTACCGCACCCAGACATTCCTACAACTCTTCCCCAACATTCTTCTCTCTCTCAAGAAAATAAAAATGGGCACCTGTCCCACAAACAATATCATCCCATACATAGCTCATTTCACATACATGTCTTCATGATACACATAATTTGGTCCAAATCCCTATACAACAGATTGTTTTGTCGTCACCCTTCTCTCTGCAGGTAACACTCCAAATTTAATCAAAATGTGTGCATATATGTTCATGTTTTATTCGTGAAGAAATGTATAGCTATGGTTCTTTCCTACAACCTTCCTGCACATTCCTGCCTTGCTTTCACTTTGTTCTTCCACCTGCTTCCTCCTCATTTCACCACTTTCCTGTCTTTCCCATTTATTTTCTTTAAAGCATAATTGTGCAATGGTGCCCATCACACACTAATGCATGGCTACGGCAAAAGCAGTTCTACATATTATATAGATGGATTGGAAACCAGTATCATCTAGCCATATTTTAGACACTCTATGCCAACTATCATACTTTAGATTCAGAATTTGGATTTACACATAACATTTTTTGAAATTGTTACATACACCTTCCTTTGAACCAAGTACCATCTGGACAAAAAAATACATGTATCACTGCATTAACAGGTGATGCTACAAACTCAGTTGATTAACAGGTGTGTTTTAGAGACTGCATAGCAAATGGTGGACTTAACTGCTGTTGTATACACCTGCTAGTTAATTGAATATCTGGCTGCAGAAATGAATCCACTTAATGCAGTGATAAGTTCCTTTCTGAGTCAAATGGTTTAGCTATAGGCAAAACATTCAAGTACTTTGGTAGTAGCATTGCTTATCAATGCTGCACAATGAGCAGCATTACCTAACATCGCTCACTGCTGCTATACAAAACTAAATAAGTATCATGCAACAATGCTTTATAAAACTTTACAGGAGACCATGCAATGCTGCTTCATACAAATTTAATGAAGAAGATACTACATTGGTGATATGGGGAACAAGCATGGGGGAGTGCAAAAATAAATCTTTCCTAAACTGTGTCACTTATTATTGAATGTATTAAGTACATCTGTTTGCTAACTGACTCTGTGCCAGCAAGTGTTAATGCATTGTTGCTGGAGGCAGATAGCACTGGGTTTGAATGTGGGTGGAAGTAATTTTACAAGCATGTATGATACTTTAAATATATGTACTTATATTGCTCACTTTTACTGTTGCTTTATGTTGGTGCGTGGAGTGCACCATTGCCTAATAATTCTTTAGAGAAAATAAAGGAGGAAGACAGGAAAGTGGTGAAATGGTGAACAAGCAAGGGAAAGGACAAAGTAAAAGTGAGACAGGTATGTGCAGGAAGGCTGTAGAAAAGAAACATATATATCCATTTCTTCCAGAATAAAACATGAATATATATCCACAAATGTTGCTGAAGTTGGACTGTCACCTCCAGAGAGAAGGGTGATTACAAAACAACCTGTTGTATAGAGAATTGGAAAGAATCATATGTATCATGAAGATGCATATGCAAAATGGAGAGCTATGTATGGGATGATTTTTTTTATGAGGCAGGTGCCCTTTTTTTTGAGAGAGAGAGGAATGTTGGGGAATTTCAGTAGGAATGTCTGGGTGAGGTAAGTTGGGCAGATGAGGAAGCAATTCCAGACAGACAAGACAAACAAGACAAAAGACAGAGACATTGAAGGACACATGAGATGGGTGAATACCATGGATGGGGAGAGGGTGGAAAATCCTGGTCCCATGCATGTTGAGGCGGTTGACAGTGACAATCTAGTCCTCACGCAGTGGACTGTCATCACTATCACCTCACTGCTCTGCTGGTTGCAGTGCCTGACATCTGTGCCTCCTACATGAACAGCAGGCACTCCAGCCAGTGTAGGTGTGTGGCGCACAATCCTATGCATTGTCCCTGACAGTTCATCACTGGTGATAACCCCCCCCATCACTGCTCCTGGAGGGAGCCACAGGCCTATCTTCTGGGGGCAGAACTACTTAAAGAGCTGGGTAGTGCAAGGGCAGCAGAGGGGGTTCTACCAGGTTTTGCAACAGACATGCTGGGCAGTGGTGCTGTAGTTGGATGAGTGGTGTAAGTGAATCCTGATGGACAGTCCTAACCCATAGTGCTGTGGGTAAAACAAAAAATAAAAAATAATAAACAAAAAAAAAGAGAGAAAAGGGTTGGGGTAAAAAAAAAGAAAAGGGGAGAACATTAGTAACTTCATATGTGACATACAAAACATTGATACAATTATTTGACTCTATTCTGTTACCTTCACTTTTAACACTACAAACTCCTAACAAGTTTCTTCCTTATTTTTAAGACTACCCAGTTTATAACAGCGACACACTATAGTACAGACTGTAGTCACCAATCCTTGATGTGTGCATTTATTGCACATATGCATTTTCCAATTATATTGAGTACAGTTTACAGAAGGTCATTTGTGCAACTGGTATAGAGGTATGAAGTTACATTCTAATAATTATGAAAACCTAACAGTGTCGTATACTTCGGAAATGTGGTTTTTGAACCAACAACCAATGACTATGCTAAAATACTGTACTTTTCGTTTGTTCTACAGACTACTGCATGCATACTTTCTTTTTACAGTTGCATACTCATTGTTATTTCAGAATATGGCACCACTACTTTGTGTTACAGACTAAGGCATATATAGTTTATTTTACAGTTGGGATATGCATGCTCAGTTTGATACAACTGTATTAAATACCAGCTAAGCAGTCCTTAACTTTTAATGCTATGAAATTACTATATAAATTATTATTATTATTATTAATATTATAATTATTATTAATATTAAAATACTATTTAGACAGTACTATTCTGATGCATACATACCACATGCTTCTCACTAGATGCGTGGCATGGGACGAACATTAGAGGCTCACTCTTCAGCAGCTGTGGAGAAAACAGAACAGAACACCAGTATAAATACCAGTCTTGACTACAATCAGCTTTTAACTCTTACAATTACTCACTGAAATTGATACTTACACATCTGTTGGATATCCCCTGCCTGAAATTCCCAGATCCAACGGTTGAGGGTATCCCGCTTCCTCCTCTGGAGGTCATCAAAATGATGTCATCATTGCTTGCCAGTGCGGGGGATGCCTGTTGCACTGGTTAAGGCACTGGCAACACTATTCCAGGTTTCAGATTTATATTGTGAGCCTGAATAGTCCCACTGCAGCAACCGGGGCCCATGTTCCTTAACTAGGAGTCCAACAAAAATTTTGGACTCCTGGACACCCTAAAGTTGTGCCTGAACGCGCATACCCACTCCAGCAACTCCTGACATGCCTTCCATAGTTCAAGAGCAATGTATAATGTGCATTTACCACCAATTCCATTTTATATGCTACTGTTTTCCCACCTAGCACATCTTGTTCTTAGTGAGAGTGCACACATTTTGGTTTTGCAACATTTGAAAACATTGAGCATCGCTTACCATCATGCAAACATGGTAGGTGAGGGTGCACAATGATAGGTACAGTGTTTGCGCAATGTTATGCAATGCACAACAATGGCGAACAATGCACTTTCTAGATTACTTGTGTAAATATGCTAGTCAAATGTACCACATATATGCTTCTCCTGCACTTACAGCTATTACCACAAGAAGGTTGAGAAAACAGTTATGTATTTGTACTTCATTGCTATAATCTGCAAACTTACATCAATAAAACAAAATTTGCACACCCTATACTAGAACTCCGGATCATCTGCACTCCACACCTACACTTAACACCTGCTGCCATGGGATTAGTGAGATGACATCTGCTATCTTAGTAGTTATTGTAAGGTTCTCACTGTTAATCGTAACTCAACGCCACTTATCGTGTTTGCATGATGCACAGTATTATTAATTGAAATGATGTACTATATTATTAATTGAATGCATCCGGGTTATATGTGTGGCTGTCTGGGTCCTGTTTACAACCTGGGTGGTCCATTCCTCCAGTTTGTGTGCTGCTGCTTGTCACACAAACCAGGTAAGCACAGCTAAACATGTTTATGCCAAGCAGCGCATTGGTCAAACACTGGTCAAAAAAAAAAAGAAGACATTAAAACACAAAAGGAAGACTGTCCAACTGTCCACAGTTTTGCAGAATGTCCAGATATCTGCATCATATTTTTGGCCTGCTCCTTGTAAAATTTTGGTTTATTGTGAAATCACTGAAGACTGCAGTCAATTTATAATGACATACATTTGTGTTCCATGCTTCATAATCTTCAGAAAATGCATGCTTTCCCTTTCACCCCATTAGTTTAGTGTTTGACCACATTGCTGCCACTAAAAGGTTGTGTGGAATGATCCACATTCAGTATACAAGCTTTGCAGCTATCAACACTGGAGCAAGCCTCAAAACCTTACTTACACACACCGCACATCATTAATATTCATGTCACGAGGTTGCTCAATGCTGTGTGATAAGCAGTATCATGTAAGTGAATAAACTCCATGTAGGCTCTACAGAACTTGCATGGAGTTGATTGAATCCCAGAGAAGGTCTTTCCTCCCTCTCAATTTCTTTTTCATGTACCTGTTTCTTTTTCCAGCACAGGAGAGTCATCTGACATATTACATTTCTAAAAAATGGCCTACAATTTCTAGCAGTATGGCATTGCTCCCTATATTGCCCACATCTTCTTTTTCTACATTACTGAACCAAATGTGCTTCATCTTTGCAATAAAAACAAGACTTTGGTTGGACCCAATACCTAACAGTTGCTCTTTTTCCATTTGCTATTATATTATTTGAAAATGTAATTTTCCCTCCTGTCCATACATTTCTATTATCATACATTTTATTTATCTCATACTAATTATCATATATTGTGAAAAAAGTTTTAAGTTCAACTTCGCCCATAACTAAAGTTCTATCCAATCAGTTTTCTTTTTAACTGCAAGTCAGAGTACTGAAAAATAAAGTCTTTCCAATGTGATATGTTATTTCTTTTTTCCATTTCACCCACACATTTTTCTGCACTTGAAAAAGTCTCAAGTTACTTCACAAAGATCCTCCTACCCCAAATGTATCAAAGCTTGCATGTCTTTGAAAGTAAATCTGTATGACAATATAATACTGCCCATTATGTCAGGCCTGTCAATAGTAGCACTGGTTTTCATTCTTATTCTTATCACTGTTTTTTCCCTAAAGTTGCTGCTTTTCTGCTCCTGAAGAAGGCCTCTGTTCATGTTGTATACTGCTTCTTGTTCCTTGCCTTACATTACTTGCATATTTTTCTTTGCTTCCTTTCAACCATCCACCATACCCATTAGAAGAGCATATTCCTAAAATGGATTATTACATCAGCCAAGCATGCCTCTGTACTTTCAGCCTTCATAATCTGCTTCTCTGTCGCATTATTAACTTCATTATTAGACGACACCTGCAGCACTCACTCCATCTCAGCACACCAGCTCACCTCCTCACCTTCATTTGGTTCTCTCCTTCCTTCAATAATTTCTCTAGTTTCTCTGAATCCAAACCTGCACTCTTCAACTCCATAAGAAGGATTTCATCTTTCTGTCATTCTCTCTCAAAGATTTCTCCAGCAAAAATGTTTACTCCTTCCTCCATCTTGAACTTTTACAGCTACCAGTGATTAGAGACAGATGGTCAACTGAGCCACAGGCAGGGTAATTGGCTACCACCCCTACCAGCCATACCAGTATCCCATTACTTGGCTGTCTCCCTCAATTGCCAGAAAATACTCTTCAAACCTGTCACTGTGCAAACTATTTGCTTCTTTACTTTTCCAAAAATCAGACATATAGATTTAAATTAAAACGTTTAATTCATATTTTATAGTGAAAACACAAACAGCCATTTCACTTATACACTGAAAACCACCTTAGTTTGAGCAGCAATAAACTTCTCTAACCTTGAAACACGTTATTGAAAATGCATCTGAAAACCCATTGTGTTAAATGAGACATGCTGGGATTCATAGTCATATAGCATATAGTGATGCACTAATTAGCAGCTATGTGAATAGTGCAGGTATTCAAAAGACAAATGTGCCACACGTTTACTAACAGAGTGGGAAAGACACTGAATGCCACCCACCCTAGGGGCTCTAACTGTTAGACTATGCATTCCTGCTTGCCAGTTTAGACGTCCATTCTTCCCACAAACTTAATGTGAACCACTCCTTCACTGGCTTTGCAGTGCTACCAAGAGAGGCTGGAAGCTTTATCCCTTTATTCGGTGTCTTATAGTCTTTTGAGTGAAGATCTCTTACCACACAGTTAGAGATCCAGTTGTTTTGGACCTTCTGTTTCTCTGCAAACACAATATCTCCACCAGTGCTAGAACTAGAGACCTACATCTTTAACAACAGATAAATACAACATGATGGTGGGACAGGTTTATAACCCAGCATCTCTCAAACCTCTGAAATAAACTTCCCCTGAATGTTAAGCAGTATGACTTCCTATCTTCCGTTAAACGTAAACTAGATGACTGGTTGAGTGGCAAAAAATTTACTACAAGATTGGCTGGTATGGACCTCCTGGAGAAAGGAGCTGCAGCCTTAGGGAGGGTACTGGCATGTTGTGAATGGTCAGAAAACTCAGTGGTCTTGGAATACCTATGAATCTATAATCTGTGCATCTTTTTATAAGTTAAAACTCCTGACATTTTCACTCCTCATCTGGTGTTCTAGCTCCTGCTTATGTGAGAGTTTTCACCTCATGCCTGAAGTTGCACAGTTCCTCTTCACTGACAACATGCTTATCTAAGTCCTGCATACATGTTTCATTGACAGCGACTGCCACCTCATGATCCTCACACTAGCCATAAAGGTGTGCAGCTTTCCAAGAGTGCATTCTAATGTCCGATCATTTCAGGAATAGGTTCATATTTGGAAAACATGGGGATTTTTCTAGATTTTCAATTTTAAAATATCTTTCTAGGGTTCCTTCCCACGTGAAAAATACAGTAGAATTGTGTGACAACTTGAAAATGGTGAAATGGCAGGAGGATTATTTTTGGGCCATGGTTGATGTTAGTGCATTATATACTAACATAGAAACTAAGTGGGGGTTGGATGCAATGGGTAAGGTGATGGGAGAAGGTCCTCGGACTTCATATTCCCATAATTATTTTAGATGGGACAATAGATTTTTCCTGCAAATGAGGGGAACAGCGATGGGGGCATCTTATGCCCCGACCTATGCCATCATTTATATGGGTGAGTTTTGGAGGGAATTCATGCATCCTACTGAGTATTTTACAATCCATGTGGTGTGTTATAAAAGGTTTATTGAAGACTTGATTTTGGTGTGTAGAGGAAGACAGGGTTTTTTAGAATTTGTGAGACAAATTAATAACAATCCACATGGTTTGAAATTAACTTGTCATCTGAATTCTAAGAGTATGGTGTTTTTGGATGTGGAATTTTATGTTGGTGTTGGAAACAGGGTCCAGTACAGACCCTACAGAAAACCTACATCTGTCAACAATTTTCTTCATGCAAATAGTATGCATCCCTTCCCATTTAATTAAATCACTTCCTTATGAGGAGTATAGGAGAATTTATCAAAATACATCATATACAAAACTGAAAGAAACCTATTTAAATGAAGTTCAGAATATATTGGTTTTACGTGGTTATTCTGAATCAATATTACTGGAGGCCAAGAATAGAGTTTTGAGATCAAATAAGGGTTTGAAAAATATTGTGGAGTTACTGAGAGGAGTATGAGGTGTAGGAATGGGGAAGGATCAGGATATAATGAAGATAAAATATTCTTTGTGACAAAATTTTCCTCTTTTTCTGTTATTTTAGAAAAAAATTATAAAGGAGTCTTGGTATACAGTATGTTATGATACCACAATAGGAAATTTATTCCCTAAACATGTTACTTTTTCATATGGAAGATACAGTAATTTGAAGGAATTGCTGAATAGGGATGGGATGATTGTCAGCAGAGGTGACAGAGTGGAGACATGTGCTTGTGGAAACTGCTCTGTGTGCAGTAGGGTTAGGAATTTAAATGGTCACAAAATTAATGGAAGGGACTACAGAGCCAGGGAGTTCTTTGATTGTACCTCTCTGGGGGTTGTTTATATAATTGGATGTGGTTGACCAAATGCAAAATGGTATGTTGGACAAACTAAAAGGAAGGTGAAGATCAGAATAATTGAACATCTGGGAGACATCAGGCGAAAAAATAATACTAGCTAGTCATTTTTATCTGCACATGGGGGTTGGGAATGGGTTGTTTTCTAGTGTGTTAGCCTAATCACATTTGAGTAGAGGTGGTAGTTTTAAATAAGAGTTAAATAGACTGGAATGTAGAATGATTATAAATTATAGGAAATTATATCCTAAGAGAATGAATTTGGATGTTAATTTAACCTTATAGGAATGTATTTATGGTATATTATATTATTGCACTTTTTAGAAAAAAATACATAAGAAGTATTTTTCTATACTATGTATTTAATGTTTTGTTCAAAGTAATTTTGCTTAATAAATTGTTGATCATTAGCATGTTTTTTTGTACTTAATTGATTAATTGTTTAATGGGTGCATTGGGTGTATAAATTGGACCAAGTTTTATATGTGATTTATTCCAAGAAGGCGAAAAGCTAAGGTACAAGAATAAAGTTTTGAAGTCCTATGGTCTGTGTGGTGAAGCTTTCCTTGTGGTGTTTTTTTTTTGTTATATATTCTGAGTGTTTTTTCAGTATGCATTCTAATGTCCATCCTACATCTTCGCCACTCAAGAAAACAATCCTTCCAATTCTTTAAAGACTAGCCTCATGATTTTCAAGTAAAACTGCTATAAACTCTCCCAGCTCTAGATGAAAAAATTGACTTTATTTCAATGCTGTGATCAGAATAGGAAAATTACTCCACCACAGTACTATTAGCTCAACAGCGCTCCCTTCCAAATCTGAATTAAGTCAGAAAATAAAGCAAGGTTATGAAAATCACAATCAGACCCTATTGGTGCACTAAATCACAATCAGGCCTTATTGGTGCACTAATGAGTCTATCTAAAATGAACAAATGTTAAAAACACACACACATAAAAAGAAGAGCCACAAAATAAAATGTATAGAGTATGAACAGAGCAGATGTTGAGATCTTTGTTATTCAATGATGAAAAAAAGAACTTTGTTTGAGAATATAAATAAAAAATGTATGCAGAGTTAAAAGGCACAGTGGAAGAAAGTGATCATGGAAATGAAAACAGTATTAGCCAATGAATAAGAAGATCTAGATATTGCAGTTAAGACCAGAGGAATAAAAAGCAGGAAAGGAACATTATCGGGCAGAGTATACAATATGAGTTTGAAGGGATGATGCTGTGATATTCTGTTATCCAGAGGCATAATAAAATGCAATGTGCATATACCAAAGCCAGTCAGTAACATTTTTACACAAAATAACTCCCCAGAGAAAACAGACACAAGAGCTTATCAGGTCAAAAGGTGACCAGTGAAAAGGAAAATATGGATATTTCAAATGTCATGTACTAGCCTTCCAAACGGTAGTTAAAAACTTTTAAGGAGTTATTCCATAATATGCATAAGCTAGCAGTAGCTAGATAAACTGGAATCCTGGGCAGTCCCTAAGACTGGTGCAACCTCAAACCAAATAAAAAAATATCATCATACTCTCCTGTATTTACAAATTATCTCCGAATTGTAGCAATGCAGTTACAGAGCACTGATGGGTTGAAAAACAAACATTTATTCATTTAAACAGTCACAACAGTTTAAATTAATGAATTCTGTCATGCTGATACTGGATAAATAACAGCAATACCACTTTTGCACTTCTAGCCAAATGGTATTGTCACACATGCCTCCTAACATTGTTGTCAAGGCAACTTCCTCCTTTGCCCTTTCTAGTTACTGCTCTCATAAGCTGTACTCTATTCCTTCCTTCCTTCATCTTCAATAAGAGCTGGATCCCCACACAAACCTTGTGGACACAAAGATGAGTTATCAGGCATTAGACGGTTTGGATACATGGCTTAAAAAGGCCCTTGTGGTTGTTAGCCTTGTAAACACCTATGAACCTATGCTGATCATGGAAACAAGGGCAGAATTAGGTAGGCTTGTAAGAGCCCCAAGGCCATTAGCCTGGTCTCTTCCTATGATCCTATGATCCAATGTTATTCAAAGAACCTGCACACAGCATCTGTAGGAAGAGCGCCAAGTACTAATGAAGCTCCAGAAAATGTAGCAGACCCCATCCCAAAAACATAGTAAACCCCATCCCTATAATACAAGCCATCACAGCCCAGTATGGTTAATATAGCAGAAAAATAAGGCAAACAAGTGTCTGTAATCACTACAAGTAGGTGTACAGCATACAAACATTTTACAACGGGCCCACTTTTGAGTGTCTCCTTACTGAAAAACTTTATCAGAACGGCAATTATTCTGCTATGTTTAACACCATTTTATATATATATATATCCCAAATGGAAATTAATCCGTTATCAGTGTGCTCAAATCAATAATATTGCTGGTATGACTTTAGGAATATCACTGTCTAACTGTAATTACAGCTTCATAGCATAAACTGGCAACAGGGATTGATATGGATTTTTGTTGTGTACAATATTTTCATGAATAGCAGTCACTATCTCTATTGCCTTTTTTAAGTCATTTCACATATATAAATAATGAGCACATACACAATACAGCATGTATGTAACATAAAAAAAACTTTATAATATAAATATATCAAAGTCTCAGACAAAAACTGTCAAACGTTTAGTAAATCCACAATTACTTTGATCTCAAGAGTTCCTTCATTATATGCATTGATCTTCTTTGTTCCCATTATACTTTGATATACAATGATATCATCTGTCTCATATACTGCCCATTTGGTTCCTTGTATCTCAGCTAACCAAACTCTCCTGTACATTCATCTCTCCAACTCATTTTTTGATATTACATGGCTGTTTCTTCCTTTCTGTATAACACTTTTGACCCAACTCCACCATATACATAACTTACACTTTTGTTCACTTTCTGTCTATAGGTCTTACCTCCCATATTAAATGTCACAATTAACACTTGTTTTTCATATAATCAGTTCCCATTTCTTGAAACATATATCACACAATTCTTTAATTGTTACGCAGTCCCAGATAAACATATAATTCTATCCACTTTTGTGCATCTCTAACAGTTTTCTACCTTCCACACTGATTTCATAAACCAGCAATGCATGACACACAACTATTGATATCGATTTCAAGTAGCTCAACACTTAGCATCTTGAGTGTGACAGTAAAGACTCTCTATATTAACTTGCTTTCCAATTAATCTTCAGATTTTTCATTACTTGTCCAATTTTCTACTGGATTCAAGTTGACTTATTAAAGGTAATTTCGACAAACAAAAAAAAAAACATTTGTCTAAACCACCTTCGACAAACAGCTTAACATTTTTTTGCAGGAGGAGGGCAAGCCCCCCTGCACCCCCACATCCCTTGGATGTATATATACCAACTCCAAGGTTGCACAACAGTGGAAAAAGAAGCAAACTCCGCAGTCATCGAACGTAATTTCAGTAAACAGCATTCTGTCTTTTTGTGTTCGCCAAAATTACATTCAATCACACAACATGCTGCCTTTTTTGACATACCAGAACTCTACAAACATGAATACAACTAAGAGTATCTGCTATAATTTCAGTGTTCTTAACAGTACCACTTACAATTATTAATCTTGAATGCATACTCTTTCTCCAATTGATAATCTTTTAATCCTTACTTTTTAATTGTTCAAATCTCAGCCATTCTGATATAGGCAAGAAAAATTTTACCTCAGAACTTTCCTATGACAATAACAATCACCTATGTCTGTCCTTCCTCAATCCAAAAGTTTATAATGCCTTCACCTTTTAAAATCATTTTCCAGTATACTATACAACTTTCGACCATAATCTCAGGAATATTCTAAATATTGCTTTTTTACATATTCATCTTGCATACTTCCTTCTATCTCAACACTGCTTATAAAATTATTAAAATGTATTCATTTTAAATTGACTTTAAAATGAGTCTGCATCCAGATTGTCCTGCACCTGTTCTCATATATTTAACTTACTCACATTTTTCTTCCATCAAAAGAGGAGAGTCAGCTGCCATAAGAGAATAGCGGAAAGCCTGTCATGGCCCTGTTCAAGATATCCCTCAAGAGTCTCAGCTTCTCTTTTGCTAACCTATCTTCCCCCTAGCAGATGCTCATATACTCGCACACTTGTGTATACATATACTCACATATGAGTGCGCACACACTCACACACTGACCATAAACAAAATGAAACAGAATGTCTCATTGAAATCCATGCATCCATAATGAATTTTATCTCTTTGGTAGTAAAGTTACCATTAAATAGTGTATCTACTGTATGCACACTTACTTGAAAAAAAACCTGTCTTAGTCATAATGAAGATTGTAAAGGATTTGAAATGGATTAAACATCTCAACTGTAATAGGATAGGATTTGAAATGGGAGTAATAGCCACAAATGCTACATGTAAGCAATAATGCCCTCCAGGGTATGTGTTAATGTATAATTAACACCCACCCATGGGGTGTTATGAGGCCCAACACTGCAAGTGGAGTGGCTGTACACCCCTGGAAGGGCATTAATTACACATTAACACACACCCTGGAGGTCATTATTGTGCTTAGAGAATGGGCTGTCTGTAAAACTGTCATGTTTCACTTACTTACTTTTTTTAAGTACTATATTATTTTTTTATATATTTTTGATGTAAAATAGTTTCTCTGCCTAATGTTTCAAACTTTCTGTAGTATATGTTAATGGTATTGGAGAAAGCACTTTACATCAAAAATATATAAAAAAATAATATAGCACTTAAAAAATAAGTAAGTAAAACAACAATTTTACAGAGAACATCAAAAATATATAAAAAATATAGCACTTAAAACCTAAATAAGTAAGTAAAATACAAATTTACAGACAGCCCATTCTCTCTCCACCTCTGCCATACACAGTCTCTTTTACTTTCACACACAAATACATATAACCCCCCCCCCCCGCCGGATTCACTATCCTTCCATGCAGGACTAGCTTAGTCCTGCACGGAAGCGACCATTTAGGAGCAGGACGGCAGTGCACCATGCATATCAATGAAGGCGTGCTGCCTGAGCTCCTAAATGGACATGGAGCATGTACGAGTGCAGGGGACATGTCTGAGAGCAGAGCTCTCAGAATATACATGCTCCTGCAATCAAGACAAGCAGTTTAGAAGTAAGAATAAGACAGCTCATAGGTGTTCGCATACCCCCAGCAACATCCCCCCAAGTGTACAAGAGCAATAGTTAAAACATTAAATATAAAGAATTTTTTTTTAATGAAACAGATCAAATTTAACCATAGGTGCACGGGTTTGCCCATCGCTTAGCTACGGTTAATGCAACTTAAATGACACAAGAGGATAAAAAGCAAAATATATACAAATGAAGCAGTACAGAAATAGTGTAGTAGGAAGAGCATTTGCCTTACAAGCAGTCATTACAGGTTCGAGTCCCAATCCAGTACAATACATTTTCCATGTCAAATCGCTTTATGATCAATTTTTTTTTGTTGCATAACCTACTAAATAACATATATTTGTGAACTGGAGTACTGCATCAAATGCAGATGTGAGGTGTCATTGTCATAATGTTGTAAAGTCCACAGATAATCACAAGTACCCCATACAGTATATGTACACAGGAATCAGGGATACAAATGGAAGGTAAAATGTGTCATGAATGATAAATCTGTACAGTTTCCAAATCCACCACCTTCCCAAGAACCATTAGACATTACTGTCTAAATTAGTGCGGTGGTAAGCGGGAGTACGCATTAGTAAGCAAGAGTAATCATATTTAAGCAGTAGTAAGCGGCAATAAGCATATTTAAGCAGTAGTAAGCGAGTTTAAGTTCATTTGTGCAGGGGTAAGCAATGCACATACAGGTTAAGCAATATTGAAGCTAACTCTCTGTAAGCATATTTAACTGAAGGTTAGCATTGCTTACCCTCGTGCAAACCCGCGCAAACCCCCTTACAGTTGCTTAAAAGTGCCTTAATCACTCTGTATCCAACAGCTGCTGTCCTGGCCAGAAACAAAATAAACAGCCTTTGCAGGTCTCAAACCCAGGACCCTGTACACAACAGTCACAGTAGTTAACCACTAAGCCATCACAGCAGTATATAAGACTGAGGTATCACCAAACAGATCCTCACTATAGGAAAATCAAACTGGACATGTGAAAGGAATCTATATACAGTTATATGTCGTATAATGTACTACATAACATAAATATGTGAACTGGAGTACTGCAGTAAGCCAAGATGTGAGGTGTCATTGTAATAAAGTGTTGAAATCCCCTAATAAACACAATGACCCCATACAGTGTATGTGCACATGAATCATGGATACCAAACACATATATAACATGTAATGAATAATAAATAAATGCCAAAAAGCAAATATAATGCAAATTAAATATTAAGCAATGTTAAGCATTGCACAGCCCAGCTTAGTAGGTGTAAGCAATGTGTAGGCCAGCTAACTCAGTCTGCCCATTGGAATACCCCTTTAAGCAATGTCAACCTTAGGTAAGCAGATTTGTCCATAGCTTAGCATTTTCAAAACCATCCAAGCATGGCAAAGTGTGGGAAACCAGCCCTATTTAAACCCAACAGGTGGAAATACATCTCATAACTGGTTGTAGCTTTCCCCTGTAGGCACTATGTCTGGAATGGGAGAAGGTGTGTGCTTTTGGGTGCAGCGCTGTGGCATCCAGGAGTGCAGAGTCATGGCAGGACTCCTTGTGAAATACCATGACCAGAGACTGTTGCAGGGCCAGTACCAGGGTTCCCAATACAAAACGGAAGCCTGGGACCATCTCACCTGTGACCTTATCAGAGCCACTGGCATACCCCGAACTGGGGAGCAGGTCAGGCATCACTATGCTGACCTGAAGCAGAGAAAGGGGAATCTCTTGGATCAGTGGATCCAAGAGGCTAGGAGGACAGGGGATGTCCCTGCCGTGTGTAAGTATCAGTCCACTACCTGTTTAATAACTGCCAGCTCATGTATATTATGGATAGGTATGGCTAAATATTCCTCTTATGTCTTTCACAGTGGCAGGTGAGCGAGCTGTGAACCAGGAAGCCCATGCCTGTAGACTGCAGCAGTTGCAACACGAGGCAAGTTAGTAATACTCTTGCATGTACTGTCATAGGAAATAAATCTAAAAGTAGTAGTAAGTTAACTGCCTGTATAAAACCTGTATTGTTTAAGGCATGTACTGCATACACCAGAGAATAGGGCAAGAAGAGTCTCATATAGGTTGTATGTAAATACAAGCATAATAGCCTAACAATAAAGGTCTAACTGCTGGACTGCATGTGTTTACTCTGGTATCATATGGTAATGTAGATTTGCAATCACTTAATAGTACTGTCGTATTAAGCACTGTTACCCACACTGTGCTACATAAATAAAATGTGCAGGAATGTCTGTATAGGTTCATAGATTAGTACTAAGCTAACTGCCCTTGTGAGCCACTTTAAGCCTAGCCAATTATCCCTTGTGAGGCTCAAACCCTACACTTTCTATTTGTAAGGCAAACACTTTAACCATTAGGCCACCCTCCCAACATATATGACTGCTGTAATCCCAAGAGGTCATATAGTACAACTGAGAGATACTTAGACAGAAAAAAAATTAAAAGACAGACAACAAAATCCAAATAGCACACTAAACTGCAACTTGAACTGTTGTATTTTTTGTACACACAGCCATGATTCAAATCCTGGCAGTGGTAGTAGGCTGCATGCAGAATCATACCCCACAACTGTACAGATATGTCCAGAATGTCCAGTAAATTGGACCATATCTGCTGCCTGTCACCCTGCCCCCTGGCAAATCAGTGGGATGATCCCAGAAGTTTAGGCAGCAAATAAGACATACAACTGATTGTCAGACATCTATAAGAACAAACCTGGCACTATAGTGACTCCCCAAAATGTTATGAGAGTAATTAGCCAAGTATGTCCCATCTCCACCCCCATGTTGACAAGCTGTGATGAGAGTGTGTACAGTAACAGAGTGAGACGTATGTGCATAATACTAATGTGGAAACTGGTAATTTGTGTGGCAACATTCAGGTAGTGCTAACAAACATTGCTGCCACAGGTCTGTCAGATATGAACACTGTGCCTAGAAATAAAAGATTGATATCCTGTACTGGTATTGTTTACTCAGGTATTGTATGGGATTGTTAGTGCTGCAGTTGTTCTGAATAATAAGGTATTACTCATCACTGTCATCCACACTGTACTACATAATACAACTGTCTAGGAAATCCTATATAACATTGTTGTAATTACAAGGTCAGAATGTAAAATCACAGGAGAATTATAGACATGAATCAGACAAGAGATACACAGCAATATCTATATAGCACACTCAACTGTGATGGACAGTGTTTTATTTTTATCAGACACAGCCGTGGTTCAAATCCTGGGAGTGGTAGTAAGCTGTATGCAGAATCATACCCCACAAGTGTAGAGAATTGTCCAGAATGTCCAGTTAATCGGCCCATATCTGCCGGCTGCTACCCTGTCCCTCTGCCATATCAGTGTGCTAATTTCTGACATGTAGGCAGCATTTCATGTCATATAACTGACTGTCAGACCTGTACATATTTGGAAAATGTCAAATAAAACAAACCTGTCATTGTACAATTCACTAAAGGTTTAAGAAGGCAATAATCGAAATATGTCCCGGTTCACCTACATGTGGTGAAGACATGCCTAGAGTGTGTGCAATAAGAGATGGACAGGTATATGCATAACATCAACCTGGAATCTGGGAGTATGTGTAGAAACTGTTGGGTAGTGTTAACAAACATTACCTCCACAGGTATACCAGGTAAGAGATGTATACTGCAGGTAAAACTCAGTTCATGTTTATAGTTGTCGACAGCCATACCACTGTCCAAACTAAGGCAATAGGGTAGTGTACTAATACCAGTAAGGTACAGATCACAGCACTGATTAGGAAAGTAATGTGAACTACAGGAATATACTAGTTGTTAATTGACATCTTTCTCTCCCCTCCACCATATCTGCAACAATAAACAAAATATACAACTCAATCGGTATGTGCTGAATTAACTCTACTGTTAGGATATATGTCCTATCGTTTGACAATTATTTAAATTTGGTTCTATGCATGTGCCATGTTGAAATACTCCCACATTGGTGGCATGCTGCCATCAATGTACCTGCATGCTGTTGTAATGACCACTGTGGTTCCATATATGCATATGTTCTGTTTGCTATGCAACTGTTCCATATCTGGTGTTTGGGTTAATGGGAATATCTATGCATGCTGTTATACCTAATCATGGAATGGGTTGACTATTACTAACCCACATATGTTGATAAAATTTAAACACCATAGCATGTTTGGGAAAGCCGGTCCCAGCGGACCCACCTCTACCACCTCAGCTGGCCATGGCACCAGGCACCAGCACGTCTGGGGCCCAACCCGGGACCTCCTTGTCCATTGGTTCAGCACCACCTTCAGGTGGAACTAACTCAGGGGATTGGGCTTGCCCCCCCTGGAAGTGGGCGCAGACAGGAAACTGTCACCCATTGCCAGGTCTGGGTCGTGGTGCGTACCGAGATCCGCAGGGAGTTCAGGATCTGCTACGCCAGCTTGAGGGCTGTGTGTCACAACTAGAGGGTTGGCCTGGCCCTCCTACTCAGCCCCCAGCGCAGCCACCTTCAGGGCTTTGAAGGTGCAGTGGTGACTGCCCATGGGTGGGGACCTCAGTCCTACTGTTTCCACTAGGGGGCTCATAGGCTTCTGATTTCCAAACACCCCTCCCCATCAAGGTGTTTACCCCCCAAATTTGTCATATACCGCCCCTGTATGCATCTTGTTTGTCTTGTCTGTTAACCTACCCAACCTACCTCTCCAAATATACCTACTATCCCTCTCCAACATCCCTCTCTCATCTGAAAAAAAGGGCAATCTGTTCCCAAAAAAAAAAAATCTCGCCCCATACATAGCTGTCCACTTTGCACACGTGTCCACTGGACACATGTAATCTGGTCTAATTGGCTTAACAAATTATAATTGTTGTCCTCACCCCTCTCTCAGGGGTATGAGTGTCCAAATATGTCTCCAAATTCAGTGTATATGCACAGCTGTTGCTGTAGAAGAAATGGGCAGCTATGGACTTTACCTACACCCTTCCTGCACATCCCTAGCTATTTTCCCCTACTGTCTTTCCCTCTTTGTGCCCCTTTTTCACCACTTTCCTATTAACCCTTTTTTGTTTCTTTTAAAGAAATTAGCACATGGGTAAGCAGAAGTAAGCACTTTTAAGCAGCAGTAAGAGGGTTTAAGCTTGTTTGCGCGGGGGTAAGCAATGCCTATACAGGTTAAGCAATTGAAAAGCTAAATCAGTATAAGAAACTGTAACCAGAAGTTAGTAGTGCTTACCTCCGCACAAACATGCTTACATCTGCTTAAAATCCAATGGCCCTTGTTCTTCCCAGCAACAAAATAAACAGCCTCGGCAAGGCTCAAACCCAGGACCCTGCACACCATAGCCAAAGTGCTTTACAACTAAGCCATGTCAGATATACATAACCGTGATGTTTTCACAAACATATCATCCAGCACATTCATTCAACAGTACAGGAAATGTATTTAAACATGTAGATGTATGTGTGTGTGTGTGTGTGTGTGTGTGTGTGTGTGTGTGTGTGTGTGTGTGTATATATTTATACCTAAATGGATATATATATATATATATATATATATATATATATATATATATATATATATATATATATATATACATCTATATATGTATATACAGATATATATCTATAGATGTAAAAGAGAACATAAATATATATATGACCACAGGCACTGTTAATGGGAATGAGGGGGCCCAAGCTACATATGTCTTGTACATATTGATATTACCCCTCCCCCCTCCACAGCCAAACAGGTCTGCCCTGCAATACAATAACAACTGTTGCAAGTCCTATAACCAGGACCTGACACAACATGGGCACAATATGTTAACAGTAGTCCATCCCACCTGTATGATGTCAGGCTGGTATCAATAACATATCATGCAGTACAGTCTGGCTACCATATGGAATGTACAGTGTGGAAGCAATAAACATTTCTAAGATACATACACACACACACACACACACACACACACACACACACATATATATATATATATATATATATATATATATATATATATATATATACATATAGATATATATGTAACTACACATACACAAACAGAGATATATATAGGAAGATACATATTTAGAGGGCACACACCATATGGAATAGCCAGTATTCCTACAGTTGCCACCTTATCAAATGGACAGTGTGTGAGTCACCCATACAAAAGGCAATTGTTGCCTGAAACATATACCCACAGAGAGGTCAAAGGATAAGACACCACACACAGGTTTGCATACATGAAAAAGCTTTATTTGTGGACTATTACAGTTGTATATCCCATGTCATTTAGCTGTGTAGGCTTTGAAATACATACAAACAGATTACTACAACTCTCAAACAGATCATTTAATACAGTATTCCGAAAAGCATAACATATGTTGCTGTCCAGGCCAAGGCCTTCAAGTAGTACAACAGTAAAAACAGACTGGGCCACAGGATAACAATCAATCAACAGTAACTAATGCAGATGTATAGTCCAACAGCCCCTAACTGCACTCTGTACGCAATCCCTTGGGGGAAAAGACATCAGTTGACACAATGGGATCTATCTGTTACATAACAAGGCATAACTGAAACCATCACAATCACACTGACAAACAGAACAGTCTGTATGGCAGGAAGCAGTAGGCCAGCATTTTCCCAAGGTGAAATGTATGGTAATGTACATCCATATACCTTAAAGCAGCTGACTCCTGATATCCCTCACATGTAACAGCCTAGGTTATTTATAGTGCATCCCCCATAGACTGACTTACAGAGGAATATACCACTGTTACATATATTGACCTCTGGACTGCAGAAGGGCACACGTGTATTATGCAGATGAAACCCACACATATATGGACTCAACTCCACAATATGTGTGGGGGCCACAACAGCAGTGGAATGATGGCAGGAATGGCAGCATGACATACTCACAGGCCACTACATAACAACCCCTGACTGCATGTCATATGGACAAAGCCTGGTATGTAGGTGGAGAACAGATGCCGGAACACAGGCCCATATGTGAAATAGTGTTGGCATACACTAAGCAATTTGCTGGTGTTACAGGATAGTCTGCAACATACCCTTAGTCAGGAATATGAAGTCAGAAACACAAATGGATGCAGCCATGTACTGATAGCACTCAACACACACACTGCCAGTGATATATATGACACAAGACCTGTGTGGTGGACAGACAAAACATAACAGGCACACCTATGGCCATCAAGTGGATAGGCCTACAGTTGAAAGCTATTCAGACACACTGTATTCCATGTTAAACTAGTATGTACACACAAATCCTGTAACACTGGTGCTATACAATGCATACAACAACACTACTCACACTCTGTCTATAGTTCTGGAGCCTCATACAAATATGTAGCTCGCCTAAGTGCGCAAGTTCTCTTGTACAAGATATTACTACCTGCTGTCTGTAACACTGCTGCCCACACACAGGAAGGATGTCCACCATACAGGAAAGGTAAAGGGACCATGCCCACATGATACAGAGATTTATAGTAGTGGGTTGTCATGACAGTGGTAATTGGAAGTACTACACAGCATGCTGCATGCAGGTAACAAGTGGAGAACACTGATTGGTGCAGAGGCCATCACCTAATTATGTGCATCACCTACAAAAGCCATGCTGCAATCTATTCCAAGCAGTTCAATCCATTTACTGGAGAGAGAGAGAGAGAGAGAGAGAGAGAGAGAGAGAGAGAGAGAGAGAGAGAGAGAGAGAGAGAGAAACTGAAACCGAAACCGAAACTGAAACAGAAACAAACAAACAAACCTAAAAAGAAAGCAGGCTAAAGCCAAAGCAAAGGAGATAAAAGAATACTCCTACAAGAAAACTATCCAAAACAGACCTTATTCCTATAACAGGTATGTGAAGGATATATGCATGTAATTGACTGTAGTACTTGGTCCATAATAATGGGATAGATGATGTGGAATGATTTATATGTGCCATCAGGTGTTGTTGTTGTAATGATGTTCAGCTGAATAACTGGTATGGATAATAGAGTCTGTCCCTGTGGGTAGTGGACCATACCCATCAACTGTGCAGAGCAGCACTGACTGACAAGATATAAGCCATCATAGTGCTGCTCTGCACAGTTGATGGGTATGGCCTGTCAACTCTGCAGAGCAGCACTGACTGACAAGATATAAGCCATCATAGTGTGTGTTGTGTAATGGAAAGCATGTATATTACTGTGGCCAATAGCTGGTGGTAGAAGTAATGCCATAATGATGGACACATGAGTTCCAGAGCCCACCACTTGCAGAACACTCAGGTTAACATGTATTGTAGCAAGCTGAAATGCCATAGGTGTGTAATAAGCTTACCTGCAATCTGGCCCTATATATACCCCCATAATGTTAGGCTATGTCCATATGTGTAGCAAGGCAGAACAGTGCAGCTGTGCAGGAAGGAGAGTTACAGATTGTGGACCTGATGTCTGAATGTACCCCATATATATAAATATATATATATATATATATATATATATATATATATATATATATATATATATAGGTATGTATATGTATATATATATAAATATATATATATGTGTATATATATAAATATATATATATATATATATATATATATATATATATATATATATATATATATACATATATATAAGCTAGAAATACTGAAATATCAAATTTCAGTATTTCGAGCCCATAAAGTGGAAATCTGAAAAGAACAAAAACTCAGAAGCGCGAAATTCAAAATCTCGCATACCGGAGATTTTGAATAAGTGCTTCTGGTGTTTCGCTGTGGTTATGGATTCAGGTAAGTGTTTATGTGTTAAGGATTTTGGGTAGGGGCTGTGGTGTGGTGTGTGTTGGTGTGTTTTGTTACTGTGATGTGTGTGTGCGAGGAGAATGTAGCTTGTCTGGTGGTGTTTTGTGTGTTTTTGTATGTAGTGCGACCTCAGAGTTAGAATATTTAAGTAGGGGGGTGTGGGGGATGCAGTCCCCCACATGAAGGTGTAGGGGGGCTTGCCCTCCTGCTTTTCTGTAGGACAGAGCTTGTGTTTGTGTGTGGGGAGGAAGGTGTGTGTTTGTATCCTCCAGAAGCAGTAATTCAAAATCTCCAGTATGTGAGATTTTGAATTTCGCACTTCTGTGTTTTCGTTCTTTTCAGGTTTTCACTTTATAGCTTCGACATACTGAATTTCGATATTTCAGTATTTCGAGGATATAAAGTGAATCTATATATACATATATATACATATATGTGTGTGTGTGTGTGTGTGTGTGTGTGTGTGTGTGTGTGTGTGTATATATATATATATATATATATATGTACATGTATGTCTACAGATATACAGACACCCATATGTAGACACATATATATATATATATATATATATATATATATATATAAACACATATATACAACATGAAATATATCTGCACATATAGATATATATATATATATATATATATATATATATATATATATATATATGTGTATGTCTACATATATACAAACACACACACACACACACACACACACACACACACACACACACACACACACACACACACACATGTATATAAATACATGTCCCCTATATTTCCATCACAGTGCTGCATGCTATGTGTGAGGGAACATCACACATAGCAATACACACAGATATATAAAGCTGTAGGTGTGTGCAACATGGACGGTTATGTCACACGTGGACCCCTTGTTGGGACAACATTGCCCTTGTCTGTGAAGTGGGGAATGGGAATTTGGGGAAGGATAGAAGGTATATTTGTGGAGGCGGTTTTGGTTGATAGATATAGAGGACAGCCCACAGGGGTGGTATATGACACATGTGGTGGGTAAACACCCTGGATGGTGGGTGTGGTCTGTGATGTGGAAGCCTCATGAGCCCCCATATAGAAACAATGGGAACAAGGCCCCCACCCATTGCTAGTCACAACAGCAGCTTCACAGCCTTGAAGGTTCCTGGCCTGGAGGCTGAGCAGCATGTGGACCCTGTGACTGTGTACTGAGGGCCTCAAGGTGCTGTAGCACATCCTACAAGTTTCTGTGGATCCCCCTATGGAACTGAGCCTGGACCTGACCTCGGGTGACAGGATCATGTCTATGTGTGCCCCCGGGGGAGGGACACCATCCCCTGAGGTGTTTCCACCTGAAGGTAGTGCTGAACCAGTAGATGAAAAGGCCCCAGGGTGGGTCCCACATATGATGTGGCCTAGTAACATGGCCAGATGAGGTGGAAGAGGTGGTTCTGCTGGCAACTATTCCCTAAACATGCTATTGTGTCACTATTATATAGAACATATGTGGGTAGTAATAGTCCACACAATCCCGGAACATTTCCAAAAGCATTCATAGATATCCCCAATAACACATAACGACAGATGTGCAGCAATCACATAGCAAGCATACCACATGCATATATGGAACCATAGTGGCCCTGACTGGCATGCAGGTGAAATAGTCCGTAACAGGCCAGCAATGATAGTGTCCCCACAGGGAACATGGCTACAAACACATAGCACAAAGTGTGGTACAATACAGTATATGTCCCAATGGTAGGTAAGCTGTAGCCATATCTATTGAGTTGTGTGAACAGTTTGCTGTCACTGATATGGTGGGGGGGAGACAGAGATGTGTATTAAGAACTATGGTAACCTTGCTGTATGAGTTGCTCAGACCTGTTTTCCATCTTTATGTCTTTCAGGCAAGATGTCCCACGGCCGGTTACCGGTGTATTCAGCGGCAGAAAATGAGGTCATTCTTAACCACCTGCTATAGCACTATCAGGTTCTCTTCAGCAGGACAGCTCATGAACAGCAGGACTGGACCACCCTGTGGAACAATATAGTCCACAGGGTCAATGATGTCGGCCTGCATAACCACGGTTATGAGCAGATCTGGCATCATTGTAGCGACCTGCTTCGCAATGCCCATTGGCATGCTGCTGCAGTCCAGGGGGATCATCTCACAACAGGGGGGTCATGCCATCCATCCCCCCAACACATGTTGAAGAGCTCCTCGCCAGCCTCATGGCACCTGTCCGCCCACACAGGCAACAACTGGCGGAGACCATAGTGGAGGTGGGTGCTACCCACACACTGGCTGAGGAGCGTGCATGTAAGGCCACAGGGCACATCAGTAGACCACTGTTGCGTATGCATCCGCATCTGTACAGGTAGATCATGCATATGTGAGATGTCATACATATTGTTTGTTGCTGCGTAGTAGTAATAAACAGATGTGCATAAGCTGTAGTATTGTGGACTTGTACTTTTGATGTACTGTAATGCTGCACCCACCCTGTAGCAATGCCACAGCTGTGGCCACTGACATCACATCTCTCACACTCTGATTTAGGTCCCTCTGGTAAACCACCAAGGCAGCAGCCTGTAGCTGGTGAGTATGGTTTATGTTCATGCTTGCCAATACACCGGTCATGTAATGGCTATGGTATATTCCATGTACACATCTAACACACCTACCCATAATACGTGCCATACATGTTAATGTATTGTTGCTGTTAACTGCACTGCATCACAGTGGTGACCATGATGGGGTATCTGAAGGGTATGTCAGAAACCTGCAAGATAACTAATATCCTGTCATTGTGAAATGTGTCCACAGGGATGAACATAATGGTGAGATACATGGCCTACAGTAGGGACATATGTGAAACATCACCCTTATACAGTGCTAAAACAGTGTATATATCAGTATTACAATGGCAACTGTTACAAATCTACACTACGGCATAACATAATACTGTGGTCCACAACCCTTAACATCTGCAATGTAGTCCCAACATGAGCACTGAGTGTGTAATTTTTGAAACCTTCTTTCCCCTTCATGCTGCTGAGCCCTAGTTGATTCTTCCCTGCGGTTTTCTCCTGGCCACAGTACAGGCAACACAGGTTTGAGGACCTTAACAGATACCCTGCAACTCTAACCATCGGTCTGGAAGCCACCATTTTAAGCTTAAAATAATACCACTGAACCCTAGTTCATTTTTCCCTGTGGTTTTCCCCTGGCCACAGTACAGGCCACACAGGTTTGAGGACCTTAACAGATACCCTGCAACTCTAACCATTGGTCCAGAAGCCACCATTTTAAGCTTAAAATAATACCATTGTACCCTAGTGGATTTTTCCCTGTGGTTTTCTCATGGCCACAGTACAGGCAACACAGGTTTGAGGACCTTAGCAGATACCGTGTAACTCTAATCATCGGTCTGGAAGCCACCATTTTAAGCTTAAAATAATACCACTGAACCCTAGTGGATTTTTCCCTGCAGTTTTCTCCTGGCCACAGTACAGGCAACACAGGTTTGAGGACCTTAACAGATACCCTTCAACTCTAACCATCGGTCCAGAAGCCACCATTTTAAGCTTAAAATAATACCACTGAACCCTAGTGGATTTTTCCCTGTGGTTTTCTCCTGGCCACAGTACAGGCAACACAGATTTGAGGACCTTAACAGATATCCTGCAACTCTAACCATCAGTCTGGAAGCCACCATTTTAAGCTTAAAATAATACCACTGAACCCTAGTGGATTTTTCCCTGCGGTTTTCTCCTGGCCACAGTACAGGCAACACAGGTTTGAGGACCTTAACAGATACCTTGCAACTCTAACCATCAGTCCGGAAGCCACCATTTTAAGCTTAAAATAATACCACTTAACCCTAGTGGATTTTCCCTGCAGTTTTCTCCTGGCCACAGTACAAGCAACACAGGTTTGAGGACCTTAACAGATACCCTGCAACTCTAACCCAGATACCCTGCAACTCTAACCATCGGTCTGGAAGCCACCATTTTAAGCTTAAAATAATACCACTGAACCCTAGTGGATTTTTCCCTGTGGTTTTCTCCTGGCCACAGTACAGGCAACACAGGTTTGAGGACCTTAACAGATACCCTGCAACTCTAACCATCGGTCTGCAAGCCAACATTTTAAGCTTAAAATAATACCACTGAACCCTAGTGGATTTTTCCCTGCAGTTTTCTCCTGGCCACAGTACAGGCAACACAGGTTTGAGGACCTTAACAGATACCCTTCAACTCAAACCATCAGTCCAGAAGACACCATTTTAAGCTTAAAATAATACCACTGAACCCTAGTGGATTTTTTCCTGTGTTTTTCTCCTGGCCACAGTACAGGCAACACAGGTTTGAGGACTTTAACAGATACCCTACAACTCTAACCATCGGTCCAGAAGCCACCATTTTAAGCTTAAAATAATACCACTGAACCCTAGTGGATTTTTCCCTGTAGTTTTCTCCTGGTCACAGTATAGGCAACACAGGTTTGAGGACCTTAACATATACCCTGCAACTCTAACCATCGGTCCGGAAGACACAATTTTAAGCTTAAAAAAATACCACTGAACCCTAGTGGATTTTTCCCTGTGGTTTTCTCCTGGCCACAGTACAGGCAATGCAGGTTTGAGGACCTTAACAGATACCCTGCAACACTAACCATCAGTCCGGAAGCCACCATTTTAAGCTTAATAATACCACTGAACCCTAGTGGATTTTTCCCTGTGGTGTTCTCCTGGCCACAGTACAGGCAACACAGGTTTGAGGACCTTAACAGATACCCTACAACTCTAACCATCGGTCCAGAAGCAACCATTTTAAGCTTAAAATAATACCACTGAACCCCAGTGGATTTTTCCCTGTGATTTTTTCCTGGCCATAGTACAGGCAACACAGGTTTGAGGACCTTAACAGATACCCTATAACTCTAACCATCTGTCCGGAAGCCACCATTTAAAGCTTAAAATAATACCACTGAACCCTAGTGGATTTTTCCCTGTGGTTTTCTCCTGGCCACAGTACAGGCAACACAGGTTTGAGGATTTTAACAGATACCCTGCAACTCTAACCATCGGTCCAGAAGCCACCATTTTAAGCTTAAAATAATACCACAGAACCCTAGTGGATTTTTCCCTGTGGTTTTCTCCTGGCCACAGTACAAGCAACACAGGTCTGAGGACCTTAACAGATACCCTGCAACTCTAACCATTGGTCTGGAAGCCACCATTTTAAGCTTAGAATAATACCATTGTACCCTAGTGGATTTTTCCCTGTGGTTTTCTCCTGGCCACAGTACAGGCAACGCAGGTTTGAGGACCTTAACAGATACCCTGCAACTCTAACCATCGGTCCAGAAGCCACCATTTTAAGCTTAAAATAATACCACTGAACCCTAGTGGATTTTTCCCTGCAGTTTTCTCCTGGCCACAGTACAGGCAACTCAGGTTTGAGGATCTTTAACAGATACCCTTCAACTCTAACCATCGGTCCGGAAGACACCATTTTAAGCTTAAAATAATACCACTGAACCCTAGTGGATTTTTTCCTGTGGTTTTCTCCTGGCCACAGTACAGGCAACACAGGTTTGAGGACCTTAACAGATACCCTGCAACTCTAACCATCAGTCTGGAAGCCACCATTTTAAGCTTAAAATAATACCACTGAACCCTAGTGGATTTTTCCCTGTGGTTTTCTCCTGGCCACAGTACAGGCAACACAGGTTTGAGGACCTTAACGGATACCCTGCAACTCTAACCATCGGTCTGCAAGCCAACATTTTAAGCTTAAAATAATACCACTGAACCCTAGTGGATTTTTCCCTGCAGTTTTCTCCTGGCCACAGTACAGGCAACACAGGTTTGAGGACCTTAACAGATACCCTTCAACTCAAACCATCGGTCCAGAAGACACCATTTTAAGCTTAAAATAATACCACTGAACCCTAGTGGATTTTTTCCTGTGTTTTTCTCCTGGCCAGAGTACAGGCAACACAGGTTTGAGGACCTTAACATATACTCTGCAACTCAAACCATCGGTCCAGAAGACACCATTTTAAGCTTAAAATAATACCACTGAACCCTAGTGAATTTTTCCCTGTGGTTTTCTCCTGGCCACAGTACAGTCAACACAGGTTTGAGGACCTTAACAGATACCCTGCAACACTAACCATCAGTCCGGAAGCCACCATTTTAAGCTTAAAATAATACCACTGAACCCTAGTGGATTTTTCCCTGTGGTTTTTTCCTGGCCATAGTACAGGCAACACATGTTTGAGGACCTTAACAGATACCCTATAACTCTAACCATCTGTCCGGAAGCCACCATTTTAAGCTTAAAATAATACCACTGAACCCTAGTGGATTTTTCCCCTGCAGTTTTCTCCTGGCCACAGTACAGGCAACACAGGTTTGAGGACCTTAACGGATACCCTGCAACTCTAACCATCGGTCTACAAGCCAACATTTTAAGCTTAAAATAATACCACTGAACCCTAGTGGATTTTTCCCTGCAGTTTTCTCCTGGCCACAGTACAGGCAACACAGGTTTGAGGACCTTAACAGATACCCTTCAACTCAAACCATCGGTCCAGAAGACACCATTTTAAGCTTAAAATAATACCACTGAACCCTAGTGGATTTTATCCTGTGTTTTTCTCCTGGCCACAGTACAGGCAACACAGGTTTGAGGACCTTAACATATACCCTGCAACTCTAACCATCGGTCCAGAAGACACCATTTTAAGCTTAAAATAATACCACTGAACCCTAGTGGATTTTTCCCTGTGGTTTTCTCCTGGCCACAGTACAGTCAACACAGGTTTGAGGACCTTAACAGATACCCTGCAACACTAACCATCAGTCCGGAAGCCACCATTTTAAGCTTAAAATAATACCACTGAACCCTAGTTGATTTTTCCCTGTGGTTTTTTCCAGGCCATAGTACAGGCAACACATGTTTGAGGACCTTAACAGATACCCTATAACTCTAACCATCTGTCCGGAAGCCACCATTTTAAGCTTAAAATAATACCACTGAACCCTAGTGGATTTTTCCCTGTGGTTTTCTCCTGGCCACAGTACAGGCAACACAGGTTTGAGGATTTTAACAGATACCCTGCAACTCTAACCATCGGTCCAGAAGCCACCATTTTAAGCTTAAAATAATACCACAGAACCCTATTGGATTTTTCCCCTGTGGTTTTCTCCTGGCCACAGTACAAGCAACACAGGTTTGAGGACCTTAACAGATATCCTGCAACTCTAACCATTGGTCTGGAAGCCACCATTTTAAGCTTAGAATAATACCATTGTACCCTAGTGGATTTTTCCCTGTGGTTTTCTCCTGGCCACAGTACAGGCAACGCAGGTTTGAGGACATTAACAGATACCCTGCAACTCTAACCATCGGTCCAGAAGCCACCATTTTAAGCTTAAAATAATACCACTGAACCCTAGTGGATTTTTCCCTGTGGTTTTCTCCTGGCCACAGTACAGGCAACACAGGTTTGAGGATTTTAACAGATACCCTGCAACTCTAACCATCGGTCCAGAAGCCACCATTTTAAGCTTAAAATAATACCACAGAACCCTATTGGATTTTTCCCCTGTGGTTTTCTCCTGGCCACAGTACAAGCAACACAGGTTTGAGGACCTTAACAGATATCCTGCAACTCTAACCATTGGTCTGGAAGCCACCATTTTAAGCTTAGAATAATACCATTGTACCCTAGTGGATTTTTCCCTGTGGTTTTCTCCTGGCCACAGTACAGGCAACGCAGGTTTGAGGACCTTAACAGATACCCTGCAACTCTAACCATCGGTCCAGAAGCCACCATTTTAAGCTTAAAATAATACCACTGAACCCTAGTGGATGTTTTCCTGTGGTTTTCTCCTGGCCACAGTACAGGCAACACAGGTTTGAGGACCTTAACAGATACCCTGCAACTCTAACCATCAGTCCGGAAGCCACCATTTTAAGCTTAAAATAATACCACTGAACCCTAGTGGATTTTTCCCTGTGGTTTTCTCCTGGCCACAGTACAGGCAACACAGGTTTGAGGACCTTAACAGATACCCTTTAACTCTAACCATTGGTCTGGAAGCCACCATTTTAAGCTTAAAATAATACCACTGAACCCTAGTGGATTTTTCCCTGTGGTTTTCTCCTGGCCACAGTACAGGCAACACAGGTTTGAGGACCTTAACGGATACCCTGCAACTCTAACCATCAGTCCAGAAGCCACCATTTAAGCTTAAAATAATTCCACTGAAGAAGGCTAAGCTAACTCTATGCCGAAACCGGTCTGTGAGATTGAAGTCTGACTGATGTTTGATGAATAAACTACTTTTTTCACAGCCATCCAGTTGCTGGCTTTATTGTTTTTCCTGGGGACCTTAACAGATACCCTGCAACTCTAACCATCGGTCCGGAAGCCACCATTTTAAGCTTAAAATAATACCACTGAACCCTAGTGGATTTTTCCCTGCAGTTTTCTCCTGGCCACAGTACAGGCAACACAGGTTTGAGGACCTTAACAGATATCCTGCAACTCTAACCATCGGTCCAGAAGCCACCATTTTAAGCTTAAAATAATACCACTGAAGTATGTGTCCCAGTAAATAACTACTACATAAGCTAATATTTTAATTAATGCTAGACTTTATAAGCACAACAAGAATTTTATTTTATTTCTGGTGACTATACATTTAGAAACTTGATATCCTTGTATCTCAAGCTAGTTTTTCACTATCTTTTTCTGATTGTTTCTATGACTTCATCTTGACCAGGGTGCTAGCCTGCCCAGTATTAGTCATTACCCCTCCCCCTCACCTCACTTCCTCTTCCTAGTCTTCATAGGTGCCTCACAACAGCAGGAGCCATTTTGAAACATTCTTTCCCCTTCATGCTGCTGAGCATTTGCTGCTCTGTGTAAGGTACAATTTTGATTCTTTGGCATTAACTGTTTTGTGATGTCCTTTCCGTTGCCTTAACTGCTTTAAATCATACAATATTTGGTGATTATTCTGTTGCTTTATCTGCTTTAGGTCATATATTATTTTATGATTATATTGAGATGAATATTGCTTGCATATGCAGTCTCTGGTGTACTTTTTCTCACGAGTCTAGTTTTGTGAATATTTAAAATCTATTTTCCCTGTCGCAAGGAGCTCCAGCACCTTACGATCATGGGTAGCTTAACGTTTAAATTGCACTCATCTTATTTTTTGTTTTTTAATGAAAGACACCTGTAAATGTGAATATTTACCACCTTAACTTCACATTTAAATGTATCTGTAGTATTTTCACTGTAATTTCTTGGTGTAGTACTAAAGTAAAAGGAAGAACTATTGCCTGAAAGTGTACCAATTGATCTTGTCCTCAGTATCCTGAATTTCTGTTTTCCTGCTTTCTGAATTATTGCCTTGTGTATGTCTACACTGTGCTGTTGTTAACTACTGTTGTTCTGCATTACGTTATGCATAGGTGTAAACACTTCTGTGTTCTTAGCTAGCTATGTGTGTAATACACTCATACAATGGAAATTAATGCTAGGTATGTTGCCTCTGCCTACCTGTATTACTTTTTTTCTCTCTACCCATGGTATATTTGTCGCTCGCTCTTTTCCTGAATTACTTGCTCATAACTAATGCCCCTCCTGTCTGTTTTTATAGCCCTAGTAGATTTTTCCCTGTGGTTTTCTCCTGGCCACAGTACAAGCAACACAGGTTTGAGGACCTTAACAGATACTCTGTAACTCTAACCATTGGTCTGGAAGCCACCATTTTAAGCTTAGAATAATACCATTGTACCCTAGTGGATTTTTCCCTGTGGTTTTCTCCTGGCCACAGTACAGGCAACGCAGGTTTGAGGACCTTAACAGATACCCTGCAACTCTAACCATCGGTCCAGAAGCCACCATTTTAAGCTTAAAATAATACCACTGAACCCTAGTGGATTTTTCCCTGCAGTTTTCTCCTGGCCACAGTACAGGCAACACAGGTTTGAGGATCTTTAACAGATACCCTTCAACTCTAACCATCGGTCCGGAAGACACCATTTTAAGCTTAAAATAATACCACTGAACCCTAGTGGATTTTTTCCTGTGGTTTTCTCCTGGCCACATTACAGGCAACACAGGTTTGAGGACCTTAACAGATACCCTGCAACTCTAACCATCAGTCCGGAAGCCACCATTTTAAGCTTAAAATAATACCACTGAACCCTAGTGGATTTTTCCCTGTGGTTTTCTCCTGGCCACAGTACAGGCAACACAGGTTTGAGGACCTTAACAGATACTCTGCAACTCTAACCATTGGTCCGGAAGCCACCATTTTAAGCTTAAAATAATACCACTGAACCCTAGTGGATTTTTCCCTGTGGTTTTCTCCTGGCCACAGTACAGGCAACACAGGTTTGAGGACCTTAATGGATACCCTGCAACTCTAACCATCAGTCCAGAAGCCACCATTTAAGCTTAAAATAATTCCACTGAAGAAGGCTAAGCTAACTCTATGCCGAAACCGGTCTGTGAGATTGAAGTCTGACTGATGTTTGATGAATAAACTACTTTTTCACAGCCATCCAGTTGCTGGCTTTATTGTTTTTCCTGGGGACCTTAACAGATACCCTGCAACTCTAACCATCAGTCCGGAAGCCACCATTTTAAGCTTAAAATAATACCATTGAACCCTAGTGGATTTTTCCCTGCAGTTTTCTCCTGGCCACAGTACAGGCAACACAGGTTTGAGGACCTTAACAGATATCCTGCAACTCTAACCATCAGTCCAGAAGCCACCATTTTAAGCTTAAAATAATACCACTGAAGTATGTGTCCCAGTAAATAACTACTACATAAGCTAATATTTTAATTAATGCTAGACTTTATAAGCACAACAAGAATTTTATTTTATTTCTGGTGACTATACATTTAGAAACTTGATATCCTTGTATCTCAAGCTAGTTTTTCACTATCTTTTTCTGATTGTTTCTATGACTTCATCTTGACCAGGGTGCTAGCCTGCCCAGTATTAGTCATTACCCCTCCCCCTCACCTCACTTCCTCTTCCTAGTCTTCATAGGTGCCTCACAACAGCAGGAGCCATTTTGAAACATTCTTTCCCCTTCATGCTGCTGAGCATTTGCTGCTCTGTGTAAGGTACAATTTTGATTCTTTGGCATTAACTGTTTTGTGATGTCCTTTCTGTTGCCTTAACTGCTTTAAATCATACAATATTTGGTGATCATTCTGTTGCTTTATCTGCTTTAGGTCATATATTATTTTATGATTATATTGAGATGAATATTGCTTGCATATGCAGTCTCTGGTGTACTTTTTCTCACGAGTCTAGTTTTGTGAATATTTAAAGTCTATTTTCCCTGTCGCAAGGAGCTCCAGCACCTTACGATCATGGGTAGCTTAACGTTTAAATTGCACTCATCTTATTTTTTGTTTTTTAATGAAAGACACCTGTAAATGTGAATATTTACCACCTTAACTTCACATTTAGATGTATCTGTAGTATTTTCACTGTAATTTCTTGGTGTAGTACTAAAGTAAAAGGAAGAACTATTGCCTGAAAGTGTACCAATTGATCTTGTCCTCAGTATCCTGAATTTCTGTTTTCCCTGCTTTCTGAATTATTGCCTTGTGTATGTCTACACTGTGCTGTTGTTAACTACTGTTGTTCTGCATTACGTTATGCATAGGTGTAAACACTTCTGTGTTCTTAGCTAGCTATGTGTGTAAGACACTCATACAATGGAAATTAATGCTAGGTATGTTGCCTCTGCCTACCTGTATTACTTTTTTTCTCTCTACCCATGGTATTTTTGTCGCTCGCTCTTTTCCTGAATTACTTGCTCATAACTAATGCCCCTCCTGTCTGTTTTTATAGCCCTATTGGATTTTTCCCTGCAGTTTTCTCCTGGCTACAATACAGGTAACACAGTTTTGAGGACCTTAACAGATACCCTGCAACTCTAACCATCTGTCTGGAAGCCACCATTTTAAGCTTAAAATAATACCACTAAAGTATGTGTCCCAGTAAATAACTACTACATAAGCTAATCTTTTAATTAATGCTAGACTTTATAAGCACAGCAAGAATTTACAGTGTTTTTTTTTTGCTAGTCACCATGAAAAGCAGACCCCAACAGCTCCTATCCTTTCTCTTTGGTTACCCACTATCCTCATACTGTTTCTGTGTATATTCTCCTGTTCTGTACTTTACCCTTCCCTGAATTCATTTCTAGACTCACTCATAACTGCCTTTCCTAGTGCACCTGCCCTATTTTACTGTCTTCAGACTCTTACATATTAATGTTTTTTTTTTTTTGCCCTGCTTTTAGCTGCTAGTAATACCTCTCTCTCCCCCTCCAAAGCCCCTCTCTATTGTAGCTTATTTTAACCATACAGCACTGGGTTTGCTTCAAGTAAATCTACTTGTGTAGCTTGAGGCCAGTGTCCTTTTGTAAGCTTACTTCTGCTCATATTTTATTTCTGGTGACTATACCTTTAGAAACTTTATATCCTTGTCTGTCAAGCTAGTTTTTCACTATCTTTTTTCTGATTGTTTCTATTACTTCATCTTGGCCAGGGTGCTAGCCTCGCTCCGTTTGCCCTCGCTACACTCGGGCTCACTTTGCTCCCCTACCCCCATTCTCACCCACCTATTACAATTACCTTTATACCTAACTATCCCTCCCCTTCCTGTCCCACTAGCCACTACAGTTCCACTTCCTGCCTATTGCCACAACCACCTTACTAATCTGTCAATCTTGTCAACACCACTTCTTCTATAACACTGTCTCTACCTACTCTATCTGACCATATTTTATTCCAACATGTATTATTTTCTAATGTCTTCTACACTACTCCTTATTCTCTCTATCTCCACCTCTTACCACTCCAGTCTTTCTGACCCACTCCTATGTTCACCAACGTCTCACTCACACAACATATATCCAACTACTTCATCTTTTACTATCTCCCAAAATATCTTTACTACCTCTACCTCAAGTCTATATAAACTATCCATAAAACAGGTTTTTAAACCTTCCCACAAAGCTAAGTCAAAACTATATAAACTCCATCTAGCATCTACTACACACTCTCTCCTCACTAAAAACCTACTTTGTTCTGGAGATATCCATCCCAACCTTGGCCCCTCTTCTCTCCCCAAAATTACCTCTACACTGCCCCCATCTTACTCCTCTAACTGTCACCAACCTGTCACAACAATCATATCCATCCAAATACTTAACTATTTACTCATTGAATATTCAGAGTCTAGCAAATAAAGTCACTGAGCTGCACTCATGGATAGCTCTCAATACCCCTCACATCCTCTCCCTATCTGAAACCTGGCTCAAGCCACAAATCTCAAATAGTGAAATACTCCCACCAGGTTATAATATCTTCCGATCTGATAGACCTGTAAAAAAAGGTGGTGGAGTGGCCATCCTCTACTCAAACAACCTTAACCTCTCACCATACCCTTCCCCAATTCCTGAATTCCTCCCAGCTGAAATCGTCATCCTTAACTGCCATCTGAATCCCCACAAAAAACTTGCAATTGCCTCTATCTACCTTCCTCCTGGTAACAATATGCCCATTCTTGAAAACATCCTATCCTGGTTCTCCCACAACATACCATATGAGACACTTATCCTTGGTGATGTCAACATTGATTGGTCCAAACTCACAACTGACTCCCCCCAACTCAGTATCCACCTACACGGCTTCCACCAACTTATAACACCTCCCACTCACTTCCATAAAAATTCCACTTCCAGCTCCATCATAGATTGGATCCTTACCAATTCCCCCCACCAATACCACAATCCCACCACCTTACCTGACTCCCTCAATGATCATCTCCCTACCACCATCTTAAGACACTACTCCCATATTCCTAAACCCCAACTTATCAAAGACTGTTGAAAACTATCGACTTTCAAATCATCCCAATTTAACTGTATTCTCCACAACATAGATTGGTCCATCTTAAAACACCTCCCCCTAAACGATGCTGTAAGCACTTTCAATAGCATCTTCATGAATACTCTAAACTCCTTAGCTCCCTCTAGGAAGATCAGAGTAAAATCAAATCATGCTCCCTGGCTCTCCAAAGAGACTAGGTCCCTTATGAAACAAAGAGATTGTGCTTGGAAAACCTGAACTAAAACTAAACAACCATCTTTTCTTCAAAAATACAGGCAACTGAGGAACCTTGCAAAGAAACATACAACTAATGACAAAAAGTTATACTATAGCTCTGCTCAGCTTAACAACAAATCCAATCCTCGAAAATTTTGGTCAACTCTCAACAACATCCTCTATCCTGGAAAGCCCTCTAATCCCTCCCCACACCCTAACTCTTCTTCTCTCTCTGGAAACAGCTACCCCCTGAATAAACACTTTATCTCTTCCATCCAAAATCTGGTAACCTCTAAGCTAAACTCTACTTCAACACCTACCCCTCCAAGTCCCACTATCACAACTTTGTTTTCTTTTGAGCCAGTTCCCATTTCTAACATCAAATCTCTACTACTCAAGCTAAAACCTTGATCTCCTTCCACTGACAATCTATCTCCTACATTCCTCAGACTTGCTGCTGACTCAGTTGCCTATCCTATATCTATACTAATTAATCAATCTATTCTGGAATCAACTGTCCCCACCCTTTGGAAATCTTTCTTCACTATCCCTCTTCATAAAGGTGGAAACTCCACTGACCCCTCAAACTACCGACCTATTGCCATTCTGTCCCCTGTTTCCAAGATATCAGAAAAATGTATTCACTCACAGCTTCTCAATCACCTCCTCACACACCACTTACTTACCCCACCCAACATGGATTTTGTCCTCACCACAGCACCACCACTGCCCTCCTCTCCTTCACTCATATCATTGCAGAGGCCCTAGACAACAATAAACTCATTTCCTGTCTCTTCCTAGATTTCTCCAAAGCCTTTGATACTGTCTCTCATCCTCTACTACTATCCAAACTCGCAAATCTCCACCTATCCCCCTCTGCACTTGCCTGATTTAATAGTTACCCATCTGGCAGGGAACAATCTGTAAAATGGCTCTCATCCTCCTCACCTTTCCTTCCCATCTCCACTGGTGTTCCCCAAGGCTCCATCTTGGGACGCCTTTTGTTTAACATCTTCACCAATGATCTTTACACCTCATGCAAAGAATCCTCCCTTATTCAGTATGCTGATGACTCCACACTTATATCCATCTCAAATAACATTCCTGAACTACACTCCCTGACCCAACAGGCCCTACTATCCACTGAACAATGGCTCTCTCACAACCTACTGATCCTAAATCCCAAAAAGACCAAACTCCTACTTTTCCTTCCCCATTCTCTTTCTCATCACACAAACCTCCTTTTTATTACATCTTCTAACAATGCAACTATCCAACCTGACACCCACACAAAACTCCTAGGGGTCATTATCATTGCCGAACTAAAGTTCAACCTACACATACTCCAATGTATAAAAAAACAAACCAGAAACTAGGTCTGCTATATCGGAACAAAAAATTCCTAACCCCTGAATCTAGACTTACCCTGGGCCAGGCACTCCTCCTCCCCTCTCTCTTATACGTCGTCCCAGTTCTTACCAATATCCAGGCCTCCACTCTAAACAAACTCCAACAGACTTACCATAAAATAGCCAGATTCATTACTAACTCCCCATACAACTCACACCACTGCATTTCTTTAAACTCTCTTCAATGGCTTGAACTTCCTCAATTTCTGCTATCTTATCAATTTCATATGCTACACTCTATTCTTTATAAACCCTCCTTCTGCCCATCTCTATCTTCCTTAGTTTCCATCTACATCCCATTCCAGACCCTCCGTACTTCTAACCAACAATTACTTGATATCTACCACCCAAAAAGGTCAGTAGGCAAACTACTCTACAAACACTCCCTTGCCCATGCTTGCAGCAAACTTCCCCTGGACTTACGTTCAATCTCCCACACTCACACTTTAAAAATGAACTAAAAGCTTATTTTCTCAATTCCAGAACCTGCCCTTGCCATGACCCTACCTAGTCTTCCTTCCCTTCATGTACCCTCTAAAGGACCATACTTAGTACCTCATTACACCTCTCTCTCCAATGTTTCTACTATGCATTTGCATAATTTTATACAAACAAAAATTTTTATTGTTGACCTATTGAACTATATCAATGTAAAATTGTTACTTAGCTTCTTTTTAATGCAACCTTAACTTTATGCATGTAACCCAACATATGTGAATCTTTTTGCTATAACTGCTATTATATCAATATTGTTTAAAATTGTACTTGTTTAAAATGTACTACTGGAGCTTTTCTCCTCAGGTCTCCACTGAAAATGGGCCAAAAGCCCAGTTGGACAAACCCAGTTAACAAATGTCAATAAATAAATAAATAAAATAAATAAATATAAATAATATGGAATTGTAAGTTAGAGCAGCAAATATGGGGAATACATTCCTTCAAAAACACTGGAAGCATATGTGCGCATACACTCCAGAAAAAATATAGTGGAGGCAGCTGTTGAGGTACTGCCCGCATGCATTTGTCATGGAAATGCACCTTTCAGCAAGTACACGTCCCCAATGTCACATCACGTATTGGTCTGCTGTCCAAGATGTTTGGCCATCAAATGTGCACACTTACCTGCAACAGAGGCAGGTGTGGCATGCACACATCTTACATGACATGGCATGGGCCCCATACCCAACAGGTAGCACCCATGAGCTGCACATGTAGTCATACCTCACCATTGCATATGCCATGGAAAACAGTGCAGTCATGTATGTGGCAAGGATGTATGGGACAGGAATGATGTAGGAAATAAACAGATGGCCACCCAAGACAAATGATGTCACATGTAGCAAACTGGTCATGTGGGCTGCCCACTAACATGCCACAACACTGAGGGGGTAGCAGGAATGTCCAGCAAGTACTGGCTGTGCAGTACCTGTGTCAGCAATTGCCTGGACTCTGCAAGCGCATGGCCTATAGGTTAGAGTAATCAAATGTGACAGTTGTACCACAGGAAATATCAGCCAGGCCTCTCTACAGGTAGTGTATGCATAACAGAAGAGGTCCCCAACAGTCATGCATTGCAATGTGTACTGGTGTACCATGACCATGTTGGAAACCTACAGACAGTATCATTTAAGATACAGGTGCTGCACAACCAATGCCTCACCCCACCTCAGGCTCACAATCCCCATCTGTACTGTGGCAGTGCTAGTGTACATCTGTATATTTGCCAGTCATTAGCTGGGACTAGGCTGTTACACGTGGTGTTCAGTGTTTGTGACACTGCAAACTGACACACGTGTAGGCCATAGTTGTCAAGCATTTGCAAAAAGCCTGAAGGTGGGGAGGGTGTTTCATCATGACACACCAGTGCACTGCAGCATGTATCCTAAGGATGCTACAAATGGCTGTATCTGCACACAGTCAGGTTCAGGAACTGTGGCAGACGTAACCCTGACATCACAGCAATAGTGATGGCAGTGTGTGAACTGCAAGGGATGTGCACATGAGTAGACCTTGCAATCATGCAGAGTTGGGGGATGTGTAGGACAGACTGACCATATACTGGCAAATGCAGATGGCCCATGCTAGTATACCCCTGCCAGGAATAGTGACAGCTGTAATACACATAACAATAGATACAACAAACCATCGTGATAAGGTCATGCACACATATTCACCCACGGAGTGTATGCATTGCGGTCAGCATCTGCACACCTAACACATTTGTTAGACATGGCATGTGAATGTACAAGACATATGTCACGTATCAGGCTCATTTAATGTTAATATATGCGGTGATGTGGTCCCATGGCATATCAAGGAAGAGTGCGTCATATCAATAAGGGTGTGTACACTTCCCACATGCATGGTAAGGTGTGATGGTTATCAGTGTAATAGTATCGTATTAGACATACATGCACCGCTGATGTTGAGATCTGTAAACCAGACATCAGGCATTCACAAATGACATCTGTCCACATATCATCCCAGGTATGTGTCACACAAGCACATAGAGGCTGTGAGCATTAGAGCAGACATAACTGACACAGTAATACACATTCAGCAATGGTTTATACACCTGTGAGGTATGGTGCACAGTACATGGCAGGGTGCAGAACAGGTGCACAGCAATTCTGTGTACATGGGTGCAGTGTTTTCCAGGGAAAGGGCCATCACCTACTAACACAGCCCATGCATCACACACGTGTATGCTGTTGCTACCATGGATTGACTATAGCTGCACTGCATGCTGTTGAGTACCATATGGTATGCATGTTGACAGATAGGTAATGGGAGGACTGTGTGACTGTGTGTACTGTCTTTGAGCAACTTCACCTGTAGGTGTGTGTGTGTGTGTGTGTGTGTGTGTGTGTGTGTGTGTGTGTGTGGGTGGGGGGTTATTTTGTCTAAGTGCAATCTGGTGGAGTGGAGGGGGGGATGATGCATATAGGATGTGTGTGTGTGTGCATGTGTGTGTGTGTTTGTGTGGGTGTCCATGTATGCACATGTGTGATTGTGAGGTTGTTTATATGGCAGTACTTCCCTTTGGAATCATGCAGTACATGGACATGGACTGACATGAGACACCAGGAATACTTGTCTAATATGTAATCACAGGACAGCTGATGGTATAATAAGGTCTGTAGCATGGAACATGCATTGGGAGGGAAACTAGACACTAGGTATACCCTTAATATTGCAATCAGCAGAAAGGTGAATGGCTACCCACATATGCAACACTACAGATGCATTGGGAAATTACTAGACAACACTATATTAGTGTTGTCCACATAATAAGTTGATTGAACAGCAGATCTGGCATGTACTGAGCAATAGTTACATATGACACTCCAGTGCGTGACATTATGGAGTGAACGTAGTAGCCCCTAGCATATGGGGGCCATGCTCACGATGTCCAGACATACCCAGGGTGAACACTGGATGACAGCAGTGAGGCCATGTAAAACCTACTCCACCCAAGTCAAAGAGGTAATGGAATAACATGTCTTGTGTTGGGATCACTCATCTAGGCATTTAGAGGAATGATACATTAATGAGTGATATTAATGAGTGTATGTTACCAAGTGTGATGCAGGATGGGGAACTTACGTGAATAAACATGGGACTGTCTGTAAACTCAGGGACAGGTAGGTATTATGGTGGAATTTCAAGGTGTGTGTGTGTGTGTGTGTGTGTGTGTGTGTGTGTGTGTGTGTGTGTGTGTGTGTACTGTTATGCAATACTGTACAGGTCTTAAAGTGCGTTTTTTTGTTTTACCCCATAGTTGGCGAGGAGGGTCAGGGTCCCTCCTGCATGCAATCTGATGCTGGTGTTCATACAGACACCGAAGATGATGATAGGACTGTTGAGGCACAGGCAGGGTTGTCAAAGGCCAAAACTGCTCCATCATTTGACATCCCCCTGTTAGCCACCCCAACCCCGCACACAGTTGCAGGGCCTATACATACCCCATCACCAGTGGCCATAGCAGAGGGACAGTTGGCGGTTGGTGGCAGTGCACAGGAGAGTATGGTATCTATGCCTACTGTGTCTGGTCACATCAGGCATAGCCGGATGTCCATCAAGGCACCACATAAGCAGATGTACCAGGGTGCTTATGGAAGGGCCACTGGTCATCATGCCCCTGGCAGAAGTGCCACAACTGGTACCATCAGGCGCATGTTTCAGACTGTCATGGGGTGCAGGCACATATGGAACTGCACACCAGACAGGGCCTGAGGCTGCAGAGGGCTGCTCTCTCATCTGTAAGCGACAACTTCCTTGAACTTGCAGGTGCCCTCTGTGATTATACCGAGGCCATGGATAGATGGTTGGGTGAGATGATGGGCCTCATCAACTGTGGTTTGTCCGTACTTGAACATGTGGTGGGAGTGGGTCGATGGCCACGTGGACATAGGCCAGCAACACCAACAGCTGGCAGTCAATGTGGATGTGCTAGGACACCAAGGTGCTCCTGTAGTTGTAGTACCAGCCACAGCATTGCGGGGGGGGGGGGTGCTGTCCAAACCACACCACAGCAGGCCATGAGCACGGGGCCCTGGCCAGTCCCAAGAGGGACCTGGTTCCAGTGGACATCTATCATCATCAGGGGAGAGTAGCACATTGAGGCCTGTACCAGGACATGCCCATGGAAACCCTGGCAGGCACAGTTCACGTGTCTGTGGCCAGAGGCTGTGAATAGCACACCCTTCCAGGTATGGGCTGCAGCTGTCCAAGAAACACCTGTATAGGGCAGCCACAAGACAGAACTGTGTGCATGTATACCCACAAACTATACAAACACACCTAGGGCAACCCCATACCTACACACTCCACATCACCACGCCCATTTCAGCTAATTACACCCCTCACCCACACACATGTTGTCAAATGTATGGCCCACCCTCGGTCTCTGGCAAACCAACAACATACCCACCATCACACATTGCCCACAATTGTGATACAACCCATTGTCCATCCCAACAGTGGTACTACAGGGATATGCATCTAATGCACATGCCACAGGCTAGTAGGGTGATGCATTGTCATGCCTCATCTATGGGCAGCAACATCACTATCCGTAATACTGTGTGGTAATGCGTATTGTAATAGGAGTATGTGGCCTTGGAATGCTGTACCCTACACAATATACAGACATGCACACATACACACATTTTCCAGAACTCAACTCAATGGGTATCCCATGCCTATTGACCCATTTGTACAACACTGTTGTGCTGGTACTGCAAGGCTCGTGCAGCCATTAGGGAGAGGAGTGTAACAGCGTACATGTAATGTCCAGTACAGCAGCAGCCACATCTTACTATGGCAATGGGTGTTGCGGTGGGTTTGAAGGCCCTCATGGTATTCCCAGCTACAGGTGTACTAACACACAGACACTGCTATCCTCAATAATGCACACATACACAGTTGTCAGTACTGGGGTGCAATGCTGCAGGTGGTCATAGGTGTGTACCTGGCTATTGTCCATGGAAAGATGGGAAGTGTAGGGGATGTGTGTACAGTGGTATCATGCCACCTGCCATGTGCCAGCAGACAATCTATCAACAGACACCACTGTGGTGACCCTCAGGGTGAGAGTGACATGCATCAGCCAAACCTCTGGGTGCCTCCTGCAAGTGGCCACTGAGGTGATCCAGTTGACATGTATGCAACATGTATTACAACACATGGTCAGTGTCTGTGATGGAGACCTGTACCCAAGCATGTTCTGTTGACTGTGGTAGTGTAGTGGAGGTACTCATGGCATGTGGTGCATACAGTGTGTTGTGTCCTATCTGTGCCAGTTGTAACACAGCTGAGCAGACATGTCAGTGTCAGTCAAGCATAGGTTGCCTGTATGTATCCAAGCTGGATACCTGCCATCTGCACATCTGTACAGGGACTGACAGACATAATCTTAGCAACTAACTATGCAGTAGGATGAATGTGTCGACAGATAGACATCTGACACCAATATGTATGTCATTACTACATGTTGGAAGCCCTCACTGACATGTGCTGTACAGACAGTAGTCTACAGTTACTTTCCACATGTCAGATCATTATCCAGTAGGGGATATATATACTGTGACACAGCTCACACACCAGGAACATGACAGTGAGGCCTCAGAGTCCACCTATGCCTGCAGGGGTGCTTGTTGCCAGTACTACATTTAGCAATCTACTCTTGCCTGCGAAAGCACTGTCAACAGTAGTAACAGCATGATACACTACATGCCAGTGTGACGGCACGTAACCTGGGTTACTACCCTTGTATGTAACACATTCACACTGATAAGAGTGATGTACAGGTCTTATATACTTGAGTGTCCCAAACATGACACTCACACCCCTTGCTATGGTAATGACGGCACATAGATGCATGTTTTGTACATGGCATTACATATACTTATTACAGATGTCATTACCCTGCTATGTTAGACTGGGATGGCAGCACTGGTTACCAGGGCTGAGCCATGCTTCTCAGGTGTCAGCATTGCTGCAATATAACAGCTGAGCACATTTGCACACTGGTAAGTGAAGCCTAAATGGTGTAAGCACCCTTACATTTAACCGTATGTAAGCACCACTTAGCTTTGCGCAAACCCACTCAAATGCACTTAAAGCTGCTCAAAACTGCCTTAACCACTCTGTATCCAGCAGCCCTTGTTCTGCCCAGCAACAAAATAAACAGCCCTTGAACCGTGTACACTAGAGACACAGCAGTTAACCACTGTACACTAGAGTCACAATAGTTAACCACTACGCTATGACAGCTGTTAAAGCAGCTGTAGCTTTTCCAATATATCTGTCAGTACACATATTGAATAGTATTGAACAATTGCTGTGACTTCCACAATTGTGTAGTACTTGTTAGTGATATTACTGTTGCATCACATATGTTGTTATATCTAAATATGCACATATCAGATACATACTGTGTAATACATCTGGGACTGTATACACAACCGTAATGTTTACACATGACAAAGATATGGATATATACATATACATATGTAGATATATGTCTACATGTACATACACATATATATTCATATATATATATATATATATATATATATATATATTTCTACACATCTGTATAGTGCATCATATATATGTCTATTTATAGATCTCTATGTATATATAGATATATATGTATGCATATACCTATTTATGTCGATATATATGTAGATATCTATAACTATATGTGCATACATATCTAAACAGATATACCTACTTATGTCGATATATATGTAGATATCCATAACTATATGTGCATATATAGCTAATAGGAGTTGTCTTAACAGACATTTTGCGTGTGGGAGGTCACATCTGCTTTTGACAATTTCACCATTGGTTACTGACAGACATCCTAAGGACATCATAATACAGTACAACTGCTAGCACAGTAATGACCCTGTGGACTACAGCAGAGATATGACCAATATATGTGGACAGTCTGGCACTCTATGTTCAGTCCAGGGTTGTACACAGCTCCCCTTTGTGCGAGACACGTGGACCACACTTGACAATGTGGATGTTAACAGCCATGTACATGGGTATATCACGTAAATACTGGACTACATATGTCCACACAGTTTATGCATTCACACACGCCAGTCTGTCCTGACACATAATACCTATTGGTGCAGAGGTCACATGGCCACATACTACCCAGTAGTTAGTGACATACATCTGTAAAGAATCCCACTGCTTTGTCAGAAATACACAACAGTTATGGTGGCCTGGCAGCAGTACGTCTTGCAAATATCGGGACATAACAACACATGGGATAATTACACTAAGCTGCTAGGCATGTAACAAAGCACTGTGCAAACTACAGGCAGACTGCCACAGCACTGGACTACATTTTGTATGGGGGAATGCACATGTACCTGCAAATATAGCAGGCACATGTCACAGCACAGAGTAACAGACACCTGTAAAAAAGTGCATACCCACAACCAGTGTGAACACAGCCACAGCCACATACGGTACACAAGCTTAATATGACACTATATGGATTGTCTGATAAACACCATCCTCATATGTGCCACTCACAAACTAACTCTACATAAACTGGGTCATGACACAATGTGGTCCAATGCCTGTCTGTGGTATGGGTCATGTGTGTGTTTGGCCCTACAGACATGTGAGCCGATAGGGTACCATACACAGGAGCAGCATGTAACATAAGATAGAACAGGACCAAGAACAATGGCATCTACCACAGTCTGTGCACAGGCTAAGGTACGTATGCGCAATACACATACCATCGGCAATCACCATAAGTTCCCAGACCCCAGTACTGTACACACAACTGCAGAATGCCCAGGTTATGTCCTCAGAAATAACCCCTACTGTACATAACATGTCTAGCAGTCTGATATCTGACTGGCTTATTATCAGGTATGATGTCAATAAATAATGGTGTACAGAACATATGCACCTCTTACTGCATGACATATGTACAAAGGTTGACAGACTTGTGGCTGGAGCCACAAACACTGAGCCAATATTGGCATGTTGCTGTGATACTCTCATACATTTAATGTCATAACAGGGTTTGTTGTGACATATGTACTATGAGGGATATGAAGTCAGTAATTCTCATGGCTGTTACCATGTTCTGACTGCAATCCTCAGACTATGCTTCTGCACTTCTAAGATAGGTGATCTGTGAGTAACACGAAACATAAGACTCCAAACACTGCCTAGTCTGCAGATAACCCTACAGGTGGGAGTTTCCTCAAACACATAACACTGTCATGACAGGTATTAAATCATGTAAACCAGCCATACCCACACACACCCTGTTAAACCAATATTACTGCAAATGCAGAAGAGCATCACTTACATTCTGTAGTCATGTCTGGCACATCCCCCACCTGTTTGTTGGCCTGTCTCCACAGTGTATGTTGTTAGAGGTAAATCCCAATACCATCTGTGATGCTGTTTTCCAAACACCAACATGAGGTCCTGCTCACAGTGAATGAAAAGGCCCAACACTCACATGATGTTCCTAGATATTAGAGTGTGTTTCCATGCAATTGGCTATGGGAATGTTACCACAGCTGTTCCACATGCAATCAGCTAGAGGGGATCTGCAATTCGTGCAGAGGCCATCAGCTGATTATGAGCATCACTTACAAAACATAAGCTTCTGCCTAAGCAAAGCAGGTGTACTTCGCCACATCCACCAGAGAGGGAGTTTGAGAGACCGACAGAGACAAAGTAAGTCAGGGAGGGGGTGGGAGAGTAAAACCTAAGCATGTGTGTGTCACACACTTACCAGTACTGGGTTTCAAACCCCTGACTATGTATTGCTATCACATGTCTCCACATATCTTACATGTTGGGCAGCTGTCCAAAGGTATATCTGATGGTGAGTGACATCTGCAACAGTGATATAGGAGCGATAAGGTAGGTGTAGTACACGTGCCTGTCCACATGAACAGGTGTCAACATCGACACAGCCACACTCTCTCAGGGACTCACACATAGTAACAAAGTTGGCAGGGTCAGGAATAGACTTCCTAACTAGCTAGTTTGCCACAATACAGTAATACAAAGGTATCACATGCACCACAGGGGTTATCCAGATGATATATGGGCAAAGGGTATGTGAAGGTGTCTGACATCAGACAGCATGCTTCAGTAGGCCAATGTGAGTTGTAGTGAATGTGAATGGGGTTGAAATCATTATACTTAAAACACACAGACAAAGGGTGCCAGTACTGACATGCATGGGTGCATTGCTTCACAGGTGTGTAGTGGTTGACTGTGCCAGAAGGCTGTACAAGGCTAGGTGAAGGGTATACCTTGGCATCAGGCCACATGACAATGGTCTGCAATGTGGCTCAGGGGTGTAGTGTCTTGAGTGGCCTACACAGGTGGGTATTGTATTCACCATCCAGTCATCTGGGTTACTATTGTGTGTGGCCAGTGCTGTGCAATGTTTGCCATGTATATGTTCTATAGTCCGTGACATGGACGGTGTCTGGGATGTGCACACATCCCACATGCATGTTCTGTGACATGTAGAACTGTACCTGGGGTGTCTGGGCCATGTTGTGTACACAGATTGTTATCATCAGATATGGCAGTCCTAGCCTCATGTGGTGGGAACTGGCAATGGACACCAGGTTGACCCTGCACCTACACTGACAGCATGTTACAGGTATTCCTTGGGGTCAGTGGCATCTGCCCATACAGGGCATATGTTTAAGGCATGGTATGTCCTTTTTGGGTCACATTTGATGGCACTAGAGTTGTTGCAGGCATCCAGTGGGGAACATAGAGAAGGCACACTGTCTGCAATTATGTGCCTATTGTAGTGATGCCCTCTGTAGTCCACTGCAATCACACTATGGTTACTATCTGTGGGCAATATGCAGGGTACTACCAACAAAGTGGTTGTTGCATAGGCAAGTGTGTTTGTGTATGAGACATGGGTTGAGAGTGTTCTCTGGGTAATACAAGGGTTGCCTAATTTGTTCGCCAGGCCTTGATGTCACATGTAGGGGTATGGATTGGCAACCCCAGCCTCTCTGCTGTTTGACATCTGTTATCCTTGTAAGGTGGACATTATGACATATAATAGGCCCACCATATAAGAAATTTGCAAAACCCACTCCAGAATGAGTCCAGTTGTTACACACTCACACCCACCCCCACATAGGATACGAATGACAAACACAGACACACACACACACACACACACACACACACACACACACACACACACACACACACACACACACACACTCTCACAGTTGCCATGTCTAGGATTGGGACTCCTAACTAACTAGTATATTACACTACCGCATTATGCAGTTATAGCACGTGCCACAGAGATTACTAGGTTACTCCTTCCCCAAAGGTGTATTTCAAGGTGAATGACATCAGCAGGCTTGCTAAAGAAGGGCAATGGAGGTTGTATTAATTGTGAATGGCCTCAAAAGCATTGCTCCCTACACAGACAAACAAACACACACAAACTTGCCATGTCTGGAAATAGAACTCCTACCTAAATAGTTTATCACACTACAGCATTACGCAGTTAGAGGATGCACCACGGAGATTACTGGACTACTCCTTCACCAAAGGTGTATTTCAAAATGAATGACATCAGCAGGCTTTCCAAAGTAGGGCAATGGAGGTTGTAGCAACTGTGAATGGCCTCAAAAGCATTGTTCCTTACACAGACAAACACACACAAACATCCACACTTGCCATGTCTGAGAATAGAACCCCTGCTGAACTAGTATATCACACTACAGCATTACACTGTTATAGGACACACCACAGAGATTACTGGACTACTCCTTCCCCAAAGGTGTATTTCAAAATGAATGACATCAGCAGGCTTGCCAAAGTAGGGCAATGGAGGTTGTGGTGACTGTGAATGGCCTGAAAAGCATTGTGTCCTACACAGACAAACACACACACACAAACATCCACACTTGCCATGTCTGGGAATAGAACCCCTACTGAACTAGCATATCACAAAACAGCATTACGCTGGTTTAGGATGCACCACGGAACTTACTGGACTATTCCTTCCCCAAAGGTGTATTTCAAATGAATGACATCAGCAGGCTTGCCAAAGTAGGGCAATGGAGGTTGTAGTGACTGTGAATGGCATCAAAAGCATTGCTTTCTATACAGGCAAACTAACACACACTCAAACATCCACACTTACCATGTCTGGGAATAGAACTCCTACCTAACTAGTTTATCATACTACAGCATTACTCAGTTATAGGACACACCACAGAGATTGCTGGGCTACTCCTTCCCAAAAGGTGTATTTCAAAGTGAATGACATCAGCAGGCATGCCAAAGTAGGGCATTTGAAATTGTAGTGAGTGTGACTAGCCTAAAAAGCATTGATTCCTACACAGACAAACACACGCGCGCGCGCACACACACACACACACACACACACACACACAGTTGCCACGTCTGGGATTAGAACTCCTACCTAAGTAGTTTATCACACTACAGCATTACACAGTTATAGGACACGCCACAGAGATTACTGGGCTACTTCTTCCCCACAGGTGTATTTCAAAGTGAATGACATCAGCAGGCTTGCCATAGTAGGGCAATGGGGAGGGAAGTGTGTGTGCATGGGCCAGACTACATCTAGAGGTAGACACACCACACTCAGGCACACACAGGTTTATATTCCACAGGTACATGTATACAACTGCTAGATGACTACTGCCATGTACAGTCATGTTGCAAAGTTAGCAGTAGCACCACAGAGTCTATAATGCTGAGGGATTCCAGAGGCAACTGTCTACGGTGAGTGACATTTACACATCATGTGGTTGTAGCCATTTGGCTGTGTGCTGGGTGGGACAGGCCTCATGATGGAAGGCTCTTTGTCACTGTCACACTCTTCCACACATCTATGTATGTGTACTTTTAGCATATTATAGTGTGTTGCCCTTGGATATATGTGTGTATTCCTATTCAAAGTGTGTGCAAAGCATGACTGGTGCATACTGAGGAGTGTATGCACTAACATCTGCAGCTGTCAGATATGTATGGTCCACTGTTGTTACCAGACATGGGCTTCATTTCTTTCTGTGTGAGCATGCCCAGTATGACCTTTCATTATCTTGTTGTCTGATATTGCCTTCATTTCTCTTTCATTTCTCTAGTGTGGGAGCATGCCCAGTATGACCTTCTGTACTGAATGTGTGAATCTATTCCAGGTAGATTGTACTCCAGTGCAGACATTTGTGTTCTACACCTACAGCTAGCAAACTGTTTCTGCAGGATATCTGTAGATCAGTTGACAATATGGGGTCAAAATGGGCAAAGGATTGTGGGTTACTGTAGGTAATTGTGTCTGTGCTGCTTCTACTACATGGTCCTGGTGTTAGCAGAGATATTCAGACATGTGTACTGTTATACACTGTGATGTTTTATGTCATCAAGTACTGTCAGGTAGACATATTTCCTTGCAGTGATGTCCTGGGGAACACAGGGTGAATGCAGCTGTGTCCAGTATTGTGGTCAAATGCCTACATATTCTTGCAAACTCATGCCATTCTGGAGGGGGAGCTACAGACACTTGCTGCTGGGTCTGTGTAACTGGTTCAGAACCTTGGTACAGTGGTGGCAGAGGATCCCATACTTGTACATCTATCAATGTGACAGTATTGCCTTATCTTGCTGTGGCAATACCTCACAGCTGTACAGATTCACACAGGTTACCCAGGGGCAGGGGTCATAAGTCAGGACATTGCCCCTACACATTGTGGTTTATGAGCAGGTTTGTAGCCACCCATTCTTATGTTTGCAGCCAGGGATAATATGTGCACATGGCTGTGTTTCAGACTTCACATACTCCATGCTGCCCATGCTCCCACCCCCCACCCCTCTATTATTCTATCCTCTTCCATACATTATGCGAACATTCTCTGATACTTTCCCTATAGTTATCACTTCATCACAGCAGTATATTGGTGTTGATCCACAGTTCATGCAGTAGAACATGGTGGACATGTTACCGTGGTTTGTCCACATGGCCTTGCATATGGGTTCTGCGGACTGTGTTATGTTGTTATTTGGGAGTCCATGACATAACATACATTGGCAGTACGGGTGAGGCACAGGCCTTTGGCAGAGGACTGTAGGCCCTTTGGTAGTGATGCAGGCCAGCTGTAGCAGGCCGTTGCATTCTTTCAGTCCTACATTCCCAGACTGCAATACAGTATATTCCCCTGAGGTGACAGGGTAGGTGTGCTAGGTGTTCATGTCAGTACTTTCTGTCAGTATTGATCCAGTGGTGTGGATGCTGGCAGGGTGCTGCTTACAACTAGGGGCACACCTGCATGGGACATCTGCTCTGCATGCTGCATTCTTTCGCTATTGCCATACACAGGTGGGGGTCATATTGTACTCATTCCCAATAGCAGGGATAAGACTGGAGTGGTACCTGTGGGTGGTGGTTGGATGAGCTGGGTGCATGTGTGCTATGGACGCTACTTACATCTGACTCACAGATATGCATGGGGAATTCCACTTATACTGGCTTGTGCAGGGACATCAGCTGTTTCTCAATACATCGTTCCTATGACCTTTGTAGTCTGTCAGTGTTTGGCCAGACAACATCGGTATTCCCTACTACAAGCCCAGATAATGTGCTGCAAACCTGTATGTACATTTGACGGTTACACATTATACACTGTCTGTCTGGGGTACTTCCCCCTGTGTACTGCTTGTATATCTGGTCCAACAGTCGTGCCATGTCCATCTTTCAGATGGTGACACATATTACTTCCAAACATTTACAATGGCTTACTACTAGAATGTGTTATACTGAGAAGCATTGTGTTTGGCACTGCAGTTGTGAGGACCTGGCCCTGTCATCGGCAGTACTGGGCAATGGCCACCAAAACAAACCTCACCATGCATACATACTGACCACTCTCACACAATATACAACACACACAGACCTGCATATTGTACACATGCTACAATCTATCCTGCTACCTTGGCCAGCTCAGGTAATCTGTGCTCCACTGGTATTATCCCTACACATACATGTTACTACATTTCTACATAGGATTGGGGGGGCACACGTGTGTTACTACGTGTCTACATAGGACTGGGGGAGGCACACCTGACTTTTACTACATTTCTACATAGGATTGTGGGGGGCACACTTGTGTGTCATTACTTGTCTACATAGGAATGGGGGGGGGGGCACACCTGACTGTTACTACATTTCTACATAGGATTTGAGGGGGGCACACCTGTATGTTACTACATGTCTACATAGGAATGGGGGGCACACCTGACAGTTACTACATTTCTACATAGGATTGGGGGGGCACACCTGTCTGTTACTACATGTCTACATAGGAATGGGGGGCAGACCTGACTGTTACTACATTTCTACATAGGATTGTGGGGGGCACACCTGTGTGTAACTACGTGTCTACATAGGAATGGGGGGCACACCTGACAGTTACTACATTTCTATATAGGATTGGGGGGGCACCTGTCTGTTACTACATGTCTACATAGGAATGGGGGGGCACACCTGACTGTTACTGCATTTCTACATAGGATTGTGGGGGGCACACCTGTGTGTAACTACGTGTCTACATAGGAATGGGGGGCACACCTGACTGTTACTACATTTCTACATAGGACTGGGGGCACACCTGACTGTTACTGCATGTCTACATCAGATTGGGGGGAGCACACTAGACTGTTACTACATTTCTACATAGGATTGGGGGAGCAGACCTGACTGTTACTACATTTATACATAGGATTGTGGGGGAGCACACCTGTGTGTTACTATGTGTCTACATAGGAATGGGGCAGCACACCTGATTGTTACTACATTTCTACATAGGATTGGGGGGGCACACCTGAAACTTGTACACATTTGCTATGACTGTCTCCTCACTGTGGGTTGGTCGGCAGCTTTCTCATCCTCACCACCCTCAGCCTCTTCCACATGTTGATGTATGATAGCTACTGCAGCCTCTATCATTTTGTTGTTTTTGTTTGTTAAAATTTCCCTCCTTGTATACACTGGTAGTGTAGAGCATGTGGGAAAAACCAGAGGGAAAGGTGTTTGCATAGTTTATAGTAGTGTTCTGGGCTGGGCTGTTGCCTGTGTAATTGGCTGATTCTGATACATTTCACCTGCCAGCTATGCTAGTTCTCCTTGATTACTTTCCTAATGCTGTTTTCCCTTCCCACTGCCTTCCTGTTTAAGCCCGGCGGCACGACACGCAAACACAGTGCTCAAATGTGCACAGAGCTGCTATTTCCTGGTTTACTTTTTTTTCCTTTAAAACTTGGTGCGTGGTGTGCGCACCCGCTTAGGCAATGTAAAGAGCGCTAGGCAGCCTCAGACACACACCCTTGCTTTGCTCTGCTAAGCTAAGGGTAGACCCAAGACACAGGGCTCCAATCCACTTACAGTATGCCTGACACACACCCCTATGATGTCAGCTAACTCTTAGGCTTGAACCATGCTATTCCTGCACTTACACAGTTGGGTACTAGCTAGCATTGAGGGGAAATCTGGGATTCAGTATCATTCCCCTCATTTGCATAGGATTGCCTGCTAATGCATAGTTACAGGTCCCACACTGAGCCTCCCCCCTTAGCAATCATTATTCACTGACCATGTTGTGTTTTGCCTGCCATTGAGTATAATGGCAAAATAGTGATTTTGGATATAATGCTTATTTCAGGTTATTTTTTATATTTTTGGCCCGATCCCGTTTGCATGCCACTGCCCTACGCTTAAACAGCCGAAACTGGTTAAAAAAAAAATAAAAGTTATTTTTTTTTATTTTTGCAACTGTTTTCCATGCCAATGGTCATATATTTGGCCATTGGCATGGTCTGCACATAATATACACACTTTATTTGGAGCTGTCATGACTTCGTTTTTTTAGTTTGCAGAAATGTACTCGGTTACTAACCGAGTATATTTCTGCACACTACACTAGTCCTGCACGGCCGGCCAATAGCTTCCTGGATCACAAATTCACCTAATTTGCATGGTTTTTACCTGCAAATGGGGTAATTTGCATACAGGAGCTGTGTCCATGCAGGAATAGTGCAGGAGCGCTCATGCACATCCCTACAGCTTATTCCTGGATTGCACAGTGGCCATATTGCCTCCAGGAGCTCCTGCATTGTTCCTGCACACCGTGCAGTGCTTACTGAATCTGGGGACAGTCTCCTCTGGTTTTATACAAGCATTCACTCACACAAGATTACTCTCACTCTCTCTTGATCTCTCACACACATACACAGTCTCTTCTGCATTTACACTTATTCACTCACATAAGATCGCTCTCACTATCTCTCAGTCTCCCACACACAGTCTTTTCTGCTTTAATGTTCACATTCCCTCATACAAGATTGCTCTCACTCTGTCTCAATCTCTCACACACAGTCTTCTCTGCTTTCATACATGCATTCACTCAAACAAGATTACTCTCATTCTCTCTCGATCTCACACACACACACACACACACACACACACACACACACACACACACACACACACAGTCTCTTCTGCTTTCATGCACACATTCACTCACACATGCAGAGAGAAACATAAACACACTCATACATATGCATACACACACATATACACTTTTTTCTGTTTATTTTTTTACACTCACTAAACAGCTAAAGTGTTGCTTAGTGAGCGTAAAATAATGGCTGCTGTTAGTTTTTTTCTATCCGAGCTCCATGGCAGCTTGATATGCTGTCACGAAGCAGCGAGCTCATTTTTCATCAGGCATTACTTGTACATTAATACTCTGCTGGAGAACGTTCATTCTCCAGTCAGAGTGCTAATGTACAGTTTGTCCATTCTCTAAGCTGCAAATAACACCCGTGCTTGCTACTCTGACTTGCATGAAGTCTTGAAGTCTGTTTCTCATTGGCTCAACTTGAAACCTCATTCTCAACAGCTCTAAAGCCAATGACAGAAAGACTTTGAAGCTTCTTGAAACTAAACTTCTCCCACAGCACATCAATGGCACATTAAAGTAGAGCAGGTAAGGGATAATTTGGTGGGAGTGTGACAGTTTTTTTCTTTTTTTAATTGTACTAGCATTTATAAAGCCCCAAGCCAGAACCGGGCCCTAGGTAACTGCCTAGGCTGCCTTGCAGTGAATCCAGCCCTACTAGTGACAGCCCTCTGGTACTACCTAGTGTGCATACTGACTAGGGGTCTTTTATTAAAATTCATAATACTCATTCTATGCATTCTATAACAAATTTGCAGTTCATTTACAATTATGTACAATTATATACAAGTAATTCATATATTTTCAAAATTTTTAAACTTTCAATTCCCCCACTCTTTTTTCCACAACCAAAATCTTATTTTCTTCAAAATTTTTGACAGTACCCATTTTCCATTAAATTTTCTGTCATTCATTCTTTCATTTCCAGACAATCCACATAATACGAAACAACTTTTCATCTAATCTATCTATATCATTTTGTTTCATATTTTCCTTGTAGTATATTCTATCATGTCCATATTTATACATTTAACATTTTTCAATACTTTTAAACATTCTTTGTCACATATTTCTTCCCATAATTGATTTACTCTTCTACATTTCAAAAAACATGTTCAGTGGTCTATAATTCCCCACAATATATGCAGATTCTATCTTTTATTGTTTTATATGGCATATTTGCTTTTACTGGAAGTCAATGTATAGACAACCTCCGCAAAAAAAAATCTGTGCATTCCATATATTTTCCACATCTTTTCATTCTTTTTTTTACAGCTTTTACTTTTTTCTCAAGTGCCTCCAAGGATAAATATAATAAAAATGCTGCCGTTATATTTTCATACCATTCTTTCCTATTCTTTTCTATATATATCTTAAATCAATCTTCCATAGTAATTAGTGACTAGGGGAAGTTCCCTGATGCCCTGGACAAGTTTTCGCTAGTCAGTAACCACCCCTGGTCTCCCCTGAAAAGAGGCTATTGGCTTTGTGGGACTAACCCAGTTAAAGTGTAAACAATTAAATAAATAAATAAATAAGCACACAGACAGACAAAAGGCATTTACAGCACAACCAGGATTACGACTGCATCACTCTATTAATCCCTCTACTGGTCTACTGAGTCAGTTCTCCTTTCTGACATTCCTGACTCTTGGATAGATAAACCTTCTCTCGTGCCACAGCACAACCTGTTTTGCTGCCTGACCTGTGCATATCATCCCCCACTACAATAAGCTGTAAATGAACAGCTTGACCCAAATCCATGGTAAATTTAAACTATTAAATGTTATACAAGATTTTGTATTTCAGTAGATGTACAACCAATTCTTGTTTATTATCAGCCTACTGGGTTGTTCTGCTAATTAAGTGATGGCCCACTTCAAGTTGCTGGGCTCACAAAAACTACAGAGATGCTGTGCTTTAGCCAATGTACCAAGGTCTGGAAGCCACTAAGTTCTGAAACTAAAAATATACAAATATCAACACATTTTTGACAGCAGCTCCAAGATTATTGTGTCACCACTGGGCTCTGTCCTTGGGCTGACTTCTGTAATCAAGAATTTCTCTTTCAGTTATAAGTTTTCTTGGAAGATACTTGTTTTTATAGGACACTGTGCCTCTCAACAGAGAGTTCATACCCTATGACTATACTTCCCCAGTCTGGCATCACTTAGATTATACTCAACACATCTGCTCTTGTTTCATAAAACAATTTCTATCAATAACTTAATGCTGCACAAATAATAATAATCACTTTCTGTCTTATTCATACTCCACCTGACGTTTCTGCTACACTTTTTACACTGCTTTATTTTTTATAGTCAAACACACTATATACTTGGATGTTACTCTATCCTCTTCATGTATGCAAAATGGATATAAATTCTGTTTTCACTTCCCAGGGTTCAGGTGCCTCCACATTTACATTTGTTCCATTTTCTACCTGTCAACTGTCATTTTGACTTGAGAAGCAGTAAATCAAAGCCTATTTTTGAATCTCAAATGAGTTATACTGTAGGCAATAATATTTTTGTAATATTGTTTGTCTACATATAAAATGTATGTTTGTCATGTCTTCCACCCACTTCAAATTGTCTGCTGTGCATCCATTTTTCCATGACCTGAATGGCCCATACATGCTCCATGGGTAAAAGTAAGTCTAAAAGAGGTCATCATTCGGGCAGACATCAAGGTTTTCCTGTGCTCCAGGCCCTCTCCTTATGACGACCTGAGTGAGGGGAAGCCTCACAGTGCAGGATTTTAGGTATATGCACCTCTATGCATGCCCAGTGCCTGCTACATCATATACACACTGCTCGATGGCCACTTGCTCCTGGCTCTTATGTTGTGTTTGCTGGGAAATCTGGTTTCCTTTTGGTATCAGCCTTGCAGTGGAACAGGCTGCCATCCCTCATTCCAGTATGAATTCGTTGGCATCAGGTGCTTACTCCAACCTTTCCTTGCCAGCTCCTCAGGCAGTTGGGTCATTAATCAATGCTTGAGCACCTGGACTGCAGTCAGGGCTTTATTACTCTGTATCACACATCTAGATCTACATTAAATACTTATGGAGGAAATACTTAAACATGGTATGCACAGTGTAAGATCAGTTCAACTAAAGATGTCTAGAAATAAGCCAAATATTATCATGGAAAATACTGTTAACAGTATCACAGAAGAGCTATTCTACTGCACACCAAGCATGCAGCTGTTGCATGGTTCATATGCAGGTGAGAAACAATCATGCATAATATCTGCTGTGCAATTCAGGGATGGGAGAAGGTAAATGTCAGCTAATGACTGGACTGATACCACTGTCCCAAGACAGCAGCGCAATCAATATCACTGGTGATGGCCAGACAGTATTAGCAGCCTTTGGAAAAAGTGAAAGAAATGTTAGGGATATGAGCATTAATCGCCTTAGACCTGAATCAGAAAGTACAGGTACTACAACTCTATGTGTTATCCCAAGTGATATACTTAGGCCAGGTTTTTTGGTGGCTGCCTTTGGTGGCTTATTTTAAGAAATGTAAACACATTATGGATAGGTTCTTGTGAGATGGCAAGAAACCTTGGATATCTTGGGAAACAGTAATAGCTCCTAGGGGAAAAGAAAGCTAAGGCATGTTGGATATCAAGATATATCCCCAAGCATTTCTGAAGCCATTAGTTGTTAGAGGTGTGCGACCTTAGTATGGAAAGAGATAATTTGTGAAAATGAAGACAGTTCCAGATAAGACACATATTTTATAGTATGGTTATTAAACAGCCCTGGGATGAGAGTGGAAATGCCCTTGATGGTAGTTCTTTAAAAATTTGTGAAGAGGTGCCTGCTCTGGAAAGGGTTAATTTATGGGATACATACCTGTCTCTCCAGGTCCTATATATATATATATATATACATCTATCTATATATATATATATATATATATATATATATATATATACACACACACACACACACAAACACACACACACACACATATATATATACATATATATATATATATATATATATATATATATATACATATATATATATATATATATATATATATATATATATATATATATATATAAATATATATATATCTCACAGGCAAGATTTTAAGTCTTTCAAATGGGTAATTATGGTGCTGTTTGTTTTGTGAATTTGCAGGAGGTCCATCAGGGTGGGGACCAACAATGCCTTGCATGCCCAGCATAGATCTCCTCTCAAAAGCCTGTAAGAGACAGAATACAAGGACAGAGCTTTGAGGTGGTTGCATAGGACATGTTATTTATGCCCTGTACTCTTTTAGTGAGGAATTTCTGTGGATATTCCAATTATTGGATGTGCCTAGTTAGATACATATCAAAGAGGGCATTGTACTCAATGATAGGTCTGATGAACACTGAATATAATGGAACAATGACCTCCTTGGACCTAGATGCCATACCTTTGTTCATAAGTTGCACAACATGCAATGATTTCCTCATTACTATAGACACGTGATGGTCAAGAGCTAGATTATTGTCTATGTGCCCCCCCCCCCCCGAGTCCCTGACTACTGGGTCAACTCTTAGGGGTGTGTTGTCAATATGATAATTACTAGGGTGGATGACTTACCAAAGGAAACTATTCTGCATTTCTTGGCATTTAGTTTTAGTCCATGATCCTGACACTATTTGTCACTATCAGCCCTTCCTGGAGAACATTAGTTCCAGTGGGGGATTCTATGACTGCTCCTAATTTGAAATTAATTTACAGATTTAGTCAGCCTGATATCATTGACATTGGCCTTGACTTCAGAAAAGCAAATGCCAAAAAGGAGCAGTCACTTGAGCTCTGATCATGACTGGCCTTTTGTAGAGGTAGACTACCCAAGTCTAACTTCCTGGGTCTTGTCTGTCAGCCAACTGGCTATTCATCAGGTGACATAAGGTTTATACCTAACCTCTTGAGTTTATTAACAATGCCCAAGTGGAGTATTGTGTCAAATGCCTTGGTCAGGTCAAATTAAGAAGTGTGAACTGTTTTGCCCTCATTTATTGCTTTGCTGACCTTCTTAAAGAGGTCCACCAGGTTGAATAGGTATGACCTGCCATTGACGAAACCAAATTGGGTTGGGTCCAGTGTCTGGAGGTTTTCTATGTCATTATTGATTATTTCCATAATAATTCTTTCTGTAGCTTTGTATTTGAGACTAGTGAGATTACTGTATGGGTCTGTAGCTTCCAGGGTATGTAGATGGCACACCTTTGTGCGGAAGGATGACTGTTGCTGTTCTCAATTTGTGAGACGCAAAGACTACTACTTGGAGGCTACAATTAAACAGTGATTCCAGATGGCCTGATAGGTCGTTTCATGTTATTTAGAAGGCAACTTGGGATATATCTAGGCCCATAGATGCCCTGTTCTTGGCCTTAGAGAGAGCAATGAGGACCTGTTCCCTAGTGATAGTAGAGGGAGTTATATTTGATAGTATTTCCTGAGAGAAGGTTGAGTGGGAGAGAAGGGTAAAGTTACAGCTAAATTTGTCTGCCAGTAAGTTTGCTATATCTCACAATAACCACCAAATGAAAAATATTAACAAACCACCAAAGGCCATGTAAATCTCCACAGAAAGACTAATTTTAATAAAGAATAAAAAATCTCTAGCACCTCGGCTACAACTGCCTTTAAGGAGTAAACAAACATTAATTCACTTGCTGAACAGGGCTGGCTTGAACTCCCTCACCTCCTTCAATGGTATCAACTCTCACTCGCCCACAAACTAGTAAACCATCCACTAAATGTCCCATCCCTCCAGAATCTACTCCAACCCTATCGCACCACCAGACCACTAAGATCAAGCAACAAAGATCACTTGCAGATCACTAAAGCCAATAACTCTGCTGGTGAAGCACTATTCTCTTGCACCATAGCCAAATTATGGAACTCCCTCCCACCCACAATTACCTCCGTACCATCATGCACCCACTTCAAAACTTTACTAAAAGCGCACCTAAAAACATGCTGGCTATGCCCTTGCAACTCCCACTCTAATATCACCCACCCCATCCAACCACTACCTTTCTTTCCACTCCACTAACTACCTTGATTATAGCAAGCTCAGATGCTCATAAGCCTAGTACTTATACAGCAGGAACTTCTTATTTTAACATCTGTTAATGTCTGTTATGTACTTCACAGATAAAGATTCTAGTTGTCTACTGATGTACGATGTTCTTCATCTGTAAATATGTTGTAAGTAATTGCTATGTAGATTAATCGCTATGTAATCCAATATAACTACTGTCTGTTTATTTTAACTGTGGAGCTTTTCTCCCCGGGCCTCCGCTGAAAATGGACCTACGTCCAGTCGGACACTCCCAGTCAACAAATATAAATAAATAAATTAATTAATTAATTAATTAATTAAAAAACACACCTTATATGCATACATGCACATGATTAATTACCCAATTCAACAATTAAATATTTAGATAATCACCAAATAAGGTATCTCCAGTTGCATTCAGCATTTAAACCAGAAGGAATTAAACTGCCAAACTCCAATATATAAACAGATTCTTTAAACAGTAACCTGTGTTTTAATGTTATATTTTCACCACCTTTAAGTACAACTTGCTCCAAAATTGTTGCTTTTGACCCAACTGGGTTACTTTGATGGTATGAATGAAAGTGTAATGTAACTGGGCTTTCACATCTATATTTTTTAATATCCCTGATGTGTTCTTGTAATTTATTTTAAATGCCCTTTTGCTTTCCCTGACAAAAAAAAACAAGTCACATGGGAATTTAAGGGCATAAACCACCCTTTCTGTATTGTAAGAATACCTATTTAGAGGGTTAAAAATAGTCCAGTAATCTTAAAAAACATTTTATTATATATTGACAATTTAAACATCTCCCACAGGGAACGGTACAAAGAAAAGACAAATCTTGGTAGAACCTAGTATTAGGTAACTGAAAACTACTATGTACTATCATGTCTTTAATACTTCCACCCCACTCATATGAAATTGAAGGGAGATTACAGAGCTTAGTCTCAAAATCCTATGATTGTAATAAGAAACCCCAGTACTATTTCACAAGCTCCACTAGTCAATTACTAGGGGAAGTCTCATAAAATTTATAGGGATATTAGTAAAATTTCTATTTCTTTGACCATCTCCAGTTTCCCTCATAAATTTTGCTAAAGAGTTTCTAACTTCACACTCATTTTATCCCCTATACACAAATATATTCACAGTCCTGTGAGCCTCCCTAAAATACTTAATTTCATTGTTACATAATATTTGCAAAGGCAAAAATTCCCCATATGGTAGGGCAGACAAAAAGTGGGGCAGGAATGACAACTTTTGCTGCGTAAATACTGCCCTCCATCATTATATTTTCTATATATAGAGGTTCTAATCTCCCCAGTATCGCAACTCTTCAGTTCCAGATCTAAATAAACTATGTCTTTCCCATACTTGAAATCCATCCAAGGTCAAGCCAAAATTATTCCTTTGTGGATATTCAACAAATTACAAGACTTGATCCTGACCCCCATGACATATGAAGATCAGGTTTCCTATGTGTCTATAATACTGCTACAAACTTGCTAACAAAAGCATATTTATACAAATGCTCCATTTAAATAAATAAATAAATTGGCATACATGGGGGCAAAGCTGCCCCTATCACTGTACCCTGTAACTGATGTAACTGATGGTATATAATATTATCAAATTCAAAATAATTATTCAATAAAAAATACACTCAAACTGTTTAAAACAAAAACCAAAACAAAACTGGAAAGCAGAACCAAGCTGGATAAAAACGGCACGGACTGTTTTATTCAAGGTAAGCGCTTTCAGCTAAGCAAATGCCCAGCCTTCATCAGACAAAAGTCACTCCACACAGCTCTATTTTTATATAAAAAAGTAGTTCACATTCATTAATCGTTAATAAACCAATCACTGTCATGAATCAATTTAAAATGGTTACACCTATAATCATCATATTATAAAACCTTCCTTTCTTAATCTTTTTAGTCAGTGTCAAACAAATGTTTACTCAAGAAGCACCTATTCATACAAAAAAACAGATATAAAGTGTATATAATACAACAAAGTTACAAGCTACATTAAAAAAACACTCAATAGCATAAAAAACTGAATGCTTAAGGATAGTAAAATAATTAAATATATTATTCAAAGAGAAGCTGTCTCACATTAAACTTGCTATAAAATGCTATACAAATTGCCAAATAGCATTTACCTAAGAAGAGCTTTAAGTTTAAGCACACACTTTATGGATGCAAAATCATTTAACCCTGGGGGGAGATGAGCACATGTTCTAATTTGCCAAAATAACTCTTGCTCTTCCAGATACAACTGCCAGGGTCCTCCTCTTATATCATTTCTAACCTGGTACAACACACAAAATACAAAACAATGATCCGGGAAATCTAAAATGTGCCTAGCAAGTGCATTTGTGAGGTCCTTCCTACCTATGGCATACAGGTGTTCATAAATTCTTTTCTTTATTTTTCTCTCTGTTTTGCCTATATAGAAGGAAGGACATTTCTCATAAAGCTACATATATTACTCCTGTGTATCACAGTTGTAATTACCCTTGATAAAATAATTTTTCCTGTTAATGTACACTTTCTTATCATTGTGAATAAATTTACATTGTGGGCACATACCACATTTTAGCATACCCTTTATTTTATCTTTTGGTTTATCTCGACCATTTCAACAAGGTTTTTGAGGATAATACCCTTGATATGTGTATTTTGGAAATGTACCCAAAACCTTAACTAGAGCTCTGTCTTCTAGTATGATGCTCCAATTCTTAGCCACTACTTCCCTTATAAATTTAAAGTCCACACTGTATGTGAACAAAAGTTAATTCTAGGGTGAACAGGGAATCCGTATTCATGATGTCATTATTAGCTCTACCCATCAAACCTCCACCCAACAAAGGCTTAAAATGCCCAGTGGTCCTTTTGCCCTGAACTTCCTGCAACGTCCCCACAATAAGACTGTCAGGATACCCTCTACTCAGAAACATTTTACTGATATTGTCACATTCCTCAATGAAATCAGTATAATCTGAGATCATTCTGGCAGCCCTGACAAATTGCCCCTTCACTACACTCCTTTTTTGATGGAAGGAGTGACAACTAGAAAAATGGAGATAACTATTTGAATGGGTTGGCTTTCTGAAAATGAAAGACTTAAATTTATTATTAGTTTTGTCCTTACAGATTTTAACATCCAAAAAGCTCATTTCATCAACTCCTATAGAATACGTAAATTCTAGAAAGTCAGTCATTCCAGAAATATTGTCAATAAACTCAGGGATAAGATTTTGCGGGCCCTTCCAGATAAAACACATGTCATCTTGGTATCTAGTATACCAAGTGACATGTTGTTGGTACAGTTCACTATTGAACAGCCAGTTACGTTCCCAAAATGCCATAACGCTATTAGCAAAACTACACCCACAGGGTGACCCCATGACAATTCCTATATTTTGGAGAAAAAACTGGTCTTTAAAAACCAGAAAGTTGTTTGATAACACTACATCTAGTAGAGTTTCCACTAGGTACATCTGTATATTGGTGGCTTTTTTAGCTAACATGAAATTTCTTGTCCAGTCAATACCTAATTGGTGAGGTATAACTGTATAAAGATCTTTAACATCTACCACCAAAAAGATCACATCCGAATGGTATTCAATTTTATTAAAATTCTCCAAAAAATCCCAGGAATCTTTACAGATAATAGCGTTATGGCATTTTGGGAACGTAACTGGCTGTTCAATGGTGAACTGTACGAATAACATGTCACTTGGTATACTAGATACCAAGATGACATGTGTTTTATCTGGAAGGGCCCGCAAAATCTTATCCCTGAGTTTATTGACAATATTTCTGGAATGACTGACTTTCTAGAATTTACGTATTCCATAGGAGTTGATGAAATGAACTTTTTGGATGTTAAAATCTGTAAGGACAAAACTAATAATAAATTTAAGTCTTTAATTTACAGAAAGCCAACCCATTCAAATAGTTATCTCCATTTTTCTAGTTGTCACCCCTTCCATCAAAAAAGGAGTGTAGTGAAGGGGCAATTTGTCAGGGCTGCCAGAATGATCTCAGATGATACTGATGTCATTGAGGAATGTGACAATATCAGTAAAATATTTCTGAGTAGAGGGTATCCTGACAGTCTTATTGTGGGGACGTTGCAGGAAGTTCAGGGCAAAAGGACCACTGGGCATTTTAAGCCTTTGTTGGGTGGAGGTTTGATGGGTAGAGCTAATAATGACATCATGAATACGGATTCCCCTGTTCACCCTAGAATTAACTTTTTGTTCACATACAGTGTGGACTTTAAATTTATAAGGGAAGTAGTGGCTAAGAATTGGAGCATCATACTAGAAGACAGAGCTCTAGTTAAGGTTTTGGGTACATTTCCAAAAATACACATATCGAAGGGGTATTAACCTCAAAAACCTTGTTGAAATGGTCGTAGATAAACCAAAAGATAAAATAAAGGGTATGCGAAAATGTGGTATGTGCCCACAATGTAAATTTATTCACAATGATAAGAAAGTGTACATTAACAGGAAAATTATTTTATCAAGGGTAATTACAACTGTGATACACAGGAGTAATATCGTAGCTTTATGAGAAATGTCCTTCCTTCTATATAGGCAAAACAGAGAGAAAAATAAAGAAAAGAATTTATGAACACTTGTATGCCATAGGTAGGAAGGACCTCACAAATGCACTTGCTAGGCACATTTTAGATTTCCCGGATCATTGTTTTGTATTTTGTGTGTTGTACCAGGTTAGAAATGATATAAGAGGAGGACCCTGGCAGTTGTATCTGGAAGAGCAAGAGTTATTTTGGCAAATTAGAACATGTGCTCATCTCCCCCCAGGGTTAAATGATTTTGCATCCATAAAGTGTGTGCTTAAACTTAAAGCTCTTCTTAGGTAAATGCTATTTGGCAATTTGTATAGCATTTTATAGCAAGTTTAATGTGAGACAGCTTCTCTTTGAATAATATATTTAATTATTTTACTATCCTTAAGCATTCAGTTTTTTATGCTATTGAGTGTTTTTTTAATGTAGCTTGTAACTTTGTTGTATTATATACACTTTATATCTGTTTTTTGTATGAATAGGTGCTTCTTGAGTAAACATTTGTTTGACACTGACTAAAAAGATTAAGAAAGGAAGGTTTTATAATATGATGATTATAGGTGTAACCATTTTAAATTGATTCATGACAGTGATTGGTTTATTAACGATTAATGAATGTGAACTACTTTTTTATATAAAAATAGAGCTGTGTGGAGTGACTTTTGTCTGATGAAGGCTGGGCATTTGCTTAGCTGAAAGCACTTACCTTGAATAAAACAGTCCGTGCCGTTTTTATCCTGCTTGGTTCTGCTTTCCAGTTTTGTTTTGATTCAATAAAAAATACCCATTCAATAATATAAACAGCAAGAGGAGTATCTCTCAAAAAGTTATACAGAGCTTGAATTCCATGCATATACTTAATACTAGTATACAAGCTCTTTAAATCTAAAATTACCCAATGCATCTCATATATCCATTGTAAACCAGAAATTTTAGAGAGAAAATCTGAAGTGTTTCTAATATATGACTGGAGTTTAGAAGCAAATGGGAATAAATATTCATGAACTAACAACCCAATATTATGTAAACAATATTTACATGCTGATACTATCAGGCATCCTGGGGGTACAAAACATTCGTGTGTATCTTACGGAGACAACAGAATGTAGCCATACTACATCCATCAATAGCAAACCACTTTTCAATGTCTTCCTTAGAAAAATAATTCTATCTATACCCCTTATTCATTAATTCTTCATATGGTTTTAATGTATCCCCATATACCTCCATGGAAACTTTTTCTTACACATTCCCATCTTTAAGTTGCCGTAAACACATTTGTAGATATTGAGTATAATGCATAACTATAATCTTATTACCTTTGTCAGCTTGTTTAAACACAAGTTCTCTATACATTTTTAATTCCTTCAAGGCCTCCCATTTTGCTTTAGTTAAATTATACTGAATTGATTGCCTGTTATTTATAAACTTTTTATAAGATTTTTACATTGCATAATTTAACATTGATGAAAATTACTGGATCTTTTCATTATTAAATGGTGGTAAAAATGTACTATTAAACCTAGTGCCATGAGTATTAAGCAAACAATATGCATTAACACCCAAATCCCACCACACATAAGAAACACATGAATAAAAACTATCTTCAGAATCATCATCAGCATAATCATGGGCTCTGTTTTTTCAGTTAATGCTTGCTAGAATTCCTGAATAGCCAGTGATAAGTGGGGGTAGTTCACTTCATTGTTATTCGGTTTCTGCCTTATATAAGTGGTACATTTTGGATTATTTTCTGCTTAAACTCTGAGCTTTGGCCAGCTAAGACCTACATGCAATCAACTGGATGTATAAATGAATGTAAGTAAATCTTTATCTGCACTTTTTTAAAATAATACAGCATTTAAATTGATTTATTTGTGTTAGATTGAATACTATCTAGCTGGAAGTTGTCGCTCTGTTTTTTCAGTTAATGCTTGTTATAATTCCTGAATAGCCAATGATGAGTGGGGGTAGTTCACTTCATTGTTATTCGGTTTCTGCCTTATATAAGTGGTACATTTTGGATTATTTTCTGCTTAAACTCTGAGCTTTGGTCAGCTAAGACCTACATGCAATCAACTGGACGTATAAGTGAATTTAAGTAAATCTTTATCTGCACTTTTTTCAAATAATACAGCATTTAAATTGATGTATTTGTGTTGCATTGAATACTATCTAGCTGGACGTTGTGGCTATGTTTTTTCAGTTAATGCTTGTTAGAATTCCTGAATAGCCAGTGATAAGTGGGGGTAGTTCACTTCATTGTTATTTGGTTTCTGCCTTATATAAGTGGTACATTTTGGATTATTTTCTTCTTAAACTCTGAGCTTTGGCCAGCTAAGACCTACATGCAATCAACTGGATGTATAAATGAATTTAGGTAAATCTTTATCTGCACTTTTTTAAAATAATAGAGCATTTAAATTGATTTATTTGTGTTGCATTGAATACTATCTAGCTGGAAGTTGTGGCTCTGTTTTTTCAGTTAATGCTTGTTATAATTCCTGAATAGCCAGTGATAAGTGGGGGTAGTTCACTTCATTGTTATTCTGTTTCTGCCTTATATAAGTGGTACATTTTGGATTATTTTCTGCATAAACTCTGAGCTTTGGTCAGCTAAGACCTGCATGCAATCAACTGGACATATAAGTGAATTTAAGTAAATCTGTATCTGCACTTTTTTCAAATAATACAGCATTTAAATTGATTTATTTGTGTTGCACTGAATACTATCTAGCTGGAAGTTGTGGCTCTGTTTTTTCAGTTAATGCTTGTTAGAATTCCTGAATAGCCAGTGATAAGTGGGGGTAGTTCACATCATTGTTATTCTGTTTCTGCTTTGTATAAGTGGTACATTTTGCATTACTTTCTGCTTAAACTCTGAGCTTTGGTCAGCTAAGACCTACATGAACTCAACTGGACATATAAGTGAATTTAAGTAAATCTTTATCTGCACTTTTTTCAAATAATACAGCATTTAAATTGATTTATTTGTGTTGCATTGAATACTATCAAGCTGGAAGTTGTGGCTCTGTTTTTTCAGTTAATGCTTGTTAGAATTCCTGAATAGCCAGTGATAAGTGAGGATAGTTCACTTCATTGTTATTCAGTTCCTGCCTTATATAAGTGGTACATTTTGGATTATTTTTGGCCAGCTAAGACCTACATGCAATCAACTGGATGTATAAGTGAATTTAAGTAAATTTTTATCTGCACTTTTTTAAAATAATACAGCATTTAAATTGATTTATTTGTGTTGCACTGAATACTATCTAGCTGGAAGTTGTGGCTCTGTTTTTTCAGTTAATGCTTGTTATAATTCCTGAATAGCCAGTGATAAGTGGGGGTAGTTCACTTCATTGTTATTCTGTTTCTGCCCTATATAAGTGGTACATTTTGGATTATTTTCTGCTTAAACTCTGAGCTTTGGCCAGCTAAGACCTGCATGCAATCAACTGGACATATAAGTGAATTTAAGTAAATCTGTATCTGCACTTTTTTCAAATAATACAGCATTTAAATTGATTTATTTGTGTTGCATTGAATACTATCTAGCTGGACGTTGTGGCTCTATTTTTGTCAGTTAATGCTTGTTAGAATTCCTGAATAGCCAGTGATAAGTGGGGTTAGTTCACTTCATTGTTATTCGGTTTCTGCCTTATATAAGTGGTACATTTTGGATTATTTTCTGCTTAAACTCTGAGCTTTGGTCAGCTAAGACCTACTTGCAGTCAACTGGACGTATAAGTGAATTTAAGTAAATCTTTATCTGCACTTTTTTCAAATAATAGAGCATTTAAATTGATTTATTTGTGTTGCATTGAATACTATCAAGCTGGAAGTTGTGGCTCTGTTTTTTCAGTTAATGCTTGTTAGAATTCCTGAATAGCCAATGATGAGTGGGGTAGTTCACTTCATTGTTATTTGGTTTCTGCCTTATATAAGTGGTACATTTTGGATTATTTTCTGCTTAAACTCTGAGCTTTGGCCAGCTAAGACCTACATGCTATCAAACGGACGTAAAAGTGAATTTCAGTAAATCTTTATCTGCACTTTTTTCAAATAATACAGCATTTAAATTGATTTATTTGTGTTGCATTTAATACTATCTAGCTGGAAGTTGTGGCTCTGTTTCTTCAGTTAATGCTTGTTAGAATTCCTGAATAGCCAGTGATAAGTGGGGGTAGTTCACTTCATTGTTATTCTGTTTCTGCTTTGTATAAGTGGTACATTTTGGATTATTTTCTTCTTAAACTCTGAGCTTTGGTCAGCTAAGACCCACATGAACTCAACTGGACGTATAAGTGAATTTAAGTAAATCTTTATCTGCACTTTTTTCAAATAATACAGCATTTAAATTGATTTATTTGTGTTGCATTGAATACTATCTAGCTGGACGTTGTGGCTCTGTTTTTTCAGTTAATGCTTGTTAGAATTCCTGAATAGCCAGTGATAAGGGGGTGGTTCTCTTCATTGTTATTTGGTTTCTGCCTTATATAAGTGGTACATTTTGGATTATTTTCTGCTTATACTCTGAGCTTTGGCTAGCTAAGACCTACATGCAATCAACTGGACATATAAGTGCATTTAAGTAAATATTTATCTGCACTTTTTTCAAATAATACAGCATTTAAATTGATTTATTTGTGTTGCATTGAATACTATCTAGCTGGAAGTTGTGGCTCTGTTTCTTCAGTTAATGCTTGTTAGAATTCCTGAATAGCCAGTGAGAAGTGGGGGAAGTTCACTTCATTGTTATTCTGTTTCTGCTTTGTATAAGTGGTACATTTTGGATTATTTTCTGCTTAAACTCTGAGCTTTGGTCAGCTAAGACCTACATGAACTCAACTTGACGTATAAGTAAATTTAAGCAAATCTTTATCTGCACTTTTTTCAAATAATACAGCATTTAAATTGATGTATTTGTGTTGCATTGAATACTATCTAGCTGGAAGTTGTGGCTCTGTTTTTTTCAGTTAATGCTTGTTAGAATTCCTGAATAGCCAGTGATAAGTGGGATAGTTGACTTCATTGTTATTTGGTTTCTGCCTTATATAAGTGGTACATTTTGGATTATTTTGATTAAAAATCAATGGTTATGTCCCTGCTGTAACCCCGACTAACTCTCCCTATAACCACCTCTACTCTTCCCTCTCCCTCTCCTTACTCCTCCTTTCCTTCTACTATCTGTATGACCATCTATGGACAAGCTTTAACTCTATTATTCCTTTTCCTCCTTTAAAATTGTTTTATCCTTACTGCAAGTATAAATTTTTTTTATCTACTCACTCTTTCTGTACTTTTCTTGTCTCTTTTACTCTTCAGGTAACCTTCCTATAAATTATCTTGAAATAAGTTTTTAACTGTATTTTTATGGTGTGAATTTGAGGTATCCACTCATGCTATGTTATGTGAATAATAAATCCCATGATGTCTTCCTGTATATTTGCATATTCCCCCTCCTTTCCTCTTTCTTTCCAAGTTTATTGTTTGTTTATTTTTTATATTGCATATTCCCCCTCCTTTCCTCTTTCTTTCCAAGTTTATTGTTTGTTTATTTTTTGTAAATTATGTAACTGTGTTTTATACATAAGTGGAGCTTTTCTCCCCGGGCCTCTACTGAAAATGGAAATATATCCAGTTAGACTAGCCCGGTTAACAAATGTAAAATAAATAAAATAAAAATATTTTCTGCTTAAACTCTGAGATTTGGCCAGCTAAGACCTACATGCAATCAACTGGATGTATAAGTGAATTTAAGTAAATCTTTATCTGCACTTTTTTCAAATAATACGACATTTAAATTGATTTATTTGTGTTGCATTGAATACTATCTAGCTGGAAGTTGTGGCTCTGTTTTTTCAATTAGTTCCCCATCCACCCTTCCTGCTTTTGTTTTGGTGTTAATCTTGGTGGCTTTGAAACTGCCTGCCCCTCTTGTAAATTTGCATTTGGATACTCCTCCTGGGCCCATCTCATTTGCTCACTCAAAAACAAAATTGCACTTTTTTCATCTGCTTTTACTGTATTTGTGTTTCTTCCTATTTTATTTTGCTTTTGTGTTATCTTAAAAGTACTCAGTGGTATTTATTACTGCTTGGTGTAACTATCATTCCAAGCCTTTTGGTTTAAGCACTTGGGCTTCAGACCAGTTGTTTTACATTAAGAAGGTTTGTGGTCTGCACTGTTATGGCAGGACAGGTAGCTTACATCCTTCTAAGTTGGGAACTGCTGATTGAAGGTTTGGTGTCTGTTATTCTAAAAGTGTATTAGTTCTGGTTTAAGCAGTTGGGCTTCAGGCCAGTTATTTTACATTAAGAAGGTTCATTGTCTGTACTCTTGTGGGAGGAGAGGCTGGACTCTACCCTTCTGAGCTGGGAATTTCTGGTTAAAGGCTTATAGTGCCTGCATATTTGAACTGTTTCTTACTGAAATTGTTGCGCCTTGTTTGCTGTAGCATAGACTAGATCCAGGCCTGCTGAATCTAGCTTTGTTTGCATAACTTGAGCACTAATCAAGGCCTTCTTAAAAGTTTTCAATTGTATTTATTACTGCTTGATAGTAACCTGATTAAAGTGTAG